>NC_084495.1:2837500-3137500 GCF_030035675.1 Rhineura floridana
ACACTTCCCAGGATTCTTTGAGGGAAACCATGACCGCTTAAAGTGGAATAAATGTCTGGCTTGGGTGTGGCCCTCTGATTAGCCAACCCAAACAGCTGTTAGTCTGGCTTTTAGAACACTGACAGTTGGATCTTACCAACCATGCCTGTGCTTATCATAGACTCCAATGTTAATTTTCTTAAATTAATTAAAAATCAGCCATGCATTTTTAAAAAATTTAAATGGCAGAGGATGAAGGTCAGAGTGTGGGGCAAGATCAGTAATAGGATTACAGGTACTCTGTGAAGATGGCTGATTTTTAATTAATTTCAACAAATTATGAGACCACTGCCAGAAAAAAATCCAACAGTGGCCTGGATTATTTTTCTCTTGTTTTAGACTTTGAACTCTGGATTCTCTCTGAGAGTTTTGTGTATCACCGTGAAAACTTAGAGGGTTGTTAAGCAAGTGTTTCTGCATTATGGACTATACGTTTTATAAGATTTTGTTTTGAAATGAGCTTATGGGAAGCAGCAATTTAACATAGTGGAATGTGAAAAATCCATGCTGGCTATAGTACAGTATATAGCCACTCTTTGCATGTTACTTTCACTAATACATTCATTTTTATGCACATTTCCCCTTAATGCATGCATTTTTGTAAACATTGTTTGGTTGGAGAACTGCATTGCAAAATTCAAATGTGAGAATTTTTAATGATGGTTGTGTTTCGGTTCCCACATTGTTTCAGAAAGTGTGGATTTGATGAGTTCTGCTTTAAATATGAACTGAATTGAATTTCACACCCATCCCTAATTGGATGGCATGGTTGGCACAGTTTTTCTGTTGTGTGGTTTATCTAGGCATTGTGTCTACTTCATCTGCCAGTTTCTTTCACTTCTCTGTCATTGTGCCTTCTCACTAGCTGCCCTTGTGCCATTCCATTATTCCCAGCAACTCTTGTCTATTTCCATTAGCTCTAACTTTACTGACTGCAGAGCTTGGGTAACTGGCTCAGCATCAAATAATACTTGCTTATGATCACAAGACAAGCAATGCAAATAAAAATTGTTATGTCCATGGTGCACATAACAATTGGTACAAAAGTTGTATTGTCTTGGTGCAGTGATTCTGCTAATTGCTTGAGTTGCAAGACAATAGTTACGTAATTTTCTGCAAAGGCACAGATAGTCTTGTGTTTTGAGTTCACCATTTTTCACATAGCATTGGTGTGCTGGGTATCAGATGTCATCTTTGGTCTCATGGACCTTTTTGAATTATGGCTTTAATTGTGCCAACTGTATTACGCACATCACTTACATTGTTCAGATCATTTACAGTGAGACTGAGTTTATGGGATAAGCAGTGGACAAAGGTTGCCTGTGGAGAGATTGCCCTGATCTGTGCTTAAATCTCACCTTCTTTGTCTTGCCATGGTTGAATGGACATCATATCCTTGTCCAGCTAAGTTACTGAAAACTAGTCTGAAATCAGAACAAGCATATAAGATTGTGCTGGCAGTCCCAACTGCAGTAGGATCTGAGATTGAAATGAACCCAAGGAATTCTTCATGTACAGATGCCATTTCCATCACTTTCTTCTAAACATCTTACACCTAGAGACAATTGTTCTATGCCAGAAAAATCTTCTGTTTCATCTGCTAAAACTGGGACTCTCATAGAAACATTAGCCTTCACAACAATATTTTCCCTCAAAATTTGGCCACACAACTTTATTAACTAATTCTAAGGTCTATCATGTTACTGTGGCACTGGTCTTTCCACAAAGAGCAAGGTCATGTGACCCACAATGTTTAACATTATAGAGTACAGTTTTGACTATTTTCCTCTAAAACACTTACATAGGGCTTATTTGGTTGTTGCTTACTTGATACCTTTTTCATGTTCATGACAGAAAGAAAATTAGGAGCATCTTCATGTGAACCACTATGCCGTGCATTTTTAGTGACCTCTCTCTTACAGCTTCATTGAAGTCTTTGTACTTGGTACAAACTTTGGTAATGAATGTGCCCTGCACCCCTCGTACTACTAGCTGGGGAAATAAAATACAATGAAATACTATGCTGACACACAAGTCCTTTCAACACAGCAGAGTATGCTAAGCATGGAGAACATTTAGAAAGCCATGTATGGCAAAATGCTCTTAGGCCTGTACTATCTTGCTGGAAGTCATAACTTTTTTGGAGGGATCCAGCCCTGGTTTTAAAAGCTTTGGTTTTAGCACATCTCATAGAGGATTTGCTTTTGATATTTAGTTTCCTGTATCCAGCCTTTCCTGTGGTTCAAGTTGTACATCACTGATAGTTGCTTCAGTATTTTCAGTTGAGATATTCTCATGCCCTCCCTGTACTGCTATATTTTTCTAGGTGCTACACTGCCCATGAATGCACGTGCCTGTGCAGAAGCATTCACAGGTAGCGTGAGGCTTACAGGCAAGGAGGGAAAGGCCAACATTGACTGTGATGGCAGTGGTGGTAAGGGGGGTGATGACAATGATGAGAGGGGCAGCAGGGGTCTAGTGGGCCTTGTTATTTCATTAGCTTCTGGGTTAAGATATCCAACCAATATAGAGGTTAATATACTATAAGCAGTCTCAGGCTATTTTCAAGGGGAAAGGGGGTAATATGCTACAGTAAGGAAAGCCTGGAAGCTATATCAAAAGAGCAACACTGAAACCTAAGGTAATATTCATTTAAAGTTATATCCCACCAGGTTTATATTAACATTGAATTTCTAGGGTGCTGAAATCTTGTAAAATTTGCAAAAGCGTCATCACTCGATCAGAACAAGCAGCATTCATCTGAGCTGCCAGCTGACTAGGGATGTGCTAGAATTCTGCCCAATTCAGATTTGGTATCAAATTTTCCATTAATTTGCTTATTCTCAGATCAGATTTTTATGTAGCGATTTTCTGTGGCTATTTTCAAAAATGGTATTTTTTTAAAAAATCCATCTCTAAAATATCAACAGTTAAGAACAATAATTTTACTGATATTTCCTTTATTTAACTCAAATCGATATCAGCCTGTTAGGTGAATGGAATGTTTTTGAACTGGCACCAGCCAAGGGATCCCGTTCCCTGCTGCCTCCCAGGGAGGCTTTCCCCCAGAACGATATTGAGAGTCCAAGTCTTTACAGTTATCAGCTTTTGGTTGTTTTCACGGTATAAAACTTTGTCACTTTGGAGACTTTTAGTGGTGAAGTCAATCACAAATATTCCAAATAATAAGTATCTCTTTCATATTGAGTTCATCTGACACATTCCTTACCTTTCACACAATGAACTGATGCAAGTATTTTCTGATGGATTATTTGACAGGATTTCAAAACTCAGTCCTTGAAGGTTACTTCCTTTCCCCTCTCCAGTTTTGAAATGAAGTGTTCCAATAGGCGTTTCCTTCATAACTGCACATCTCTCTCTCTCTCTCTCTCTGTCACACACACACACACACACACACACAGAGAGAGAGAGAGAGAGAGAGAGAATGGGATACTCATTGCCAAGACAGTGATGTAACTGAAGAAGAGCCTTGATGAATCAGGCCAAAGTTCCATTGAGTCCAGCATCCAGTTTCCCACAAGGGGGCAATCAGATGCCTCTAAGCATCCCAAGAGCAGGACATGGAGATGGGGGCAATAGCCTTCTCCTGCTGGCATAATGTGTCTGAAAACGGAGCTTCTATATAAATGGAGTTGGAGTCATCATATTTCATCCAAATGAAAAGCAAAGCAAAGATGGAGGTTCTTCCTCAGGTAACATATCCAAAGAATGTCAAGAGAAAAGGTGAAATCAGTTTCTCAGGGCTTCTCCCACACATCCTACCATACCTAAAACTTACCTCATATATTCATAAATCACATGGGTGTACGCCTGAGGGGTGTTCCCCTGAGAGACAGGCTGTCAGCCATGAATGCAGGTCCTACCTTAGAACTGCACAGTGAGTGTGCTGGCCAGAAAGATCTAAATGACGCCATGTATTAGGCAGGGAAATTATATTGGTTTTGCCCCTGGGAGGCACCCACCTTCCTAGTACCCATTGCAAAGCAAATATAGTATCTCAGGGGATTGCCTATTAAGTGTTCACTGGCAAAGTGCCCTTAGAAGTGCTGTGGATTCCTCATGAGAAGCTTTGGGAGGAAACACATTAATTAATGAGGAAAAATGCAACACCTTTATTCAATATTCTGGGGACTTTTGCTTGTTTTGCTCTCTTTTTCCTCACTACCATGAGATACATTTGCATGTGAACAAGAACTTTGTGTTCCCTGAGTTTGGCTGATTCTTCTGCCTCGTCTTCCACCTGAAATCAAAATCCTTTATCTACAACATCACCCTCATCTCTATGGTAACGCCTTGTCCTCCAAGCTGCCAAGTGGAGAGAGGAGACAAGCCTAGTAATTCACAGACAATGCATAGGAAAGAGAATGCTGAAATGATTGAACAGGAGTTAGGTGGGATAGTGGGTGACTGTGCATGGTGGGTTCTTGACATGGGCTGAAAAAGCATTTATATGAGGCAAGGACAACATAATTGCATAGCAATTTCCAAAGGGAGAAGGTCCTGTTCAAGTTTTCCTGCTGGGAAATCACACCATAAGTCTCAGAAACCTGAAGGTGTGGGGACATGTTGTGCTTCTGTATAGTACACTCTTAATATGATCAGAGGCTCTTGCGTTTCTTTTTGCTTCACATATTCTAGGACTTGACCTTGGTATTAAAACCAGGTTCTGATGATCCCAATGTGCACATTTATGACCCCTGTGAAATTGACACTTTTGAAATTGGGTGGAAATGCATTTGTTAGGTGAGCACAACAAAAGCCTTGCACCCCACCCAGGAGGATGTCAACTAAATTTTCTCTCCCCTTTGATAATTCTTGGATGCAGTTTTGTTTCTCTTTCCCCATGCGCTGGCTCCCCCCCCCCCCGCCCTCCCATCACTCAGTTTTAGCACTTCTCTGAGCTGCTCCTGGCAGGGTCGCTGGTTGATGGGGCTGAATAGGCATTTTCCCTCTCAATCAATTTGGCTCTTGGTTGAGTAGGTTTTTTCGCCTATCCCTCAGTGATTGCTGTGCAATTGTTAGGATTTCACATGTTTCTGTCACAACTGAGGTGGAAATGGCATTGGGTAGGATCAAACATAAAAGGAACTCCCATAAGGTGTCTAGTGGGGTACTCACTGCCTGTGCCCCTAGATCAGAAGGGGGCACCACTGTGTCCAGCTTGCAACCCCTCCCCCACTACTTTGACAGTGGGATCACAGGTGCTTCCCAACTGGGTGACTGAACATCCCTCACAAGGACTGCCTACTGCCATGCCAATCCCACTTACTTACTCTCATCAATAAAGCTGTGGCCTCTTTTCACCCACTCTTCTATTCCCATGCTGTTGAAGGGACACATCTTGTACCTGCCCTAAACAACTCCCTGGGCAAATGTGGAGTAGGACATGAGACAGCTGGATGGAATCTGCCTTTCCTAAGGGCTGCAGTGAGCCAAGTGCTGCATCCCATAGCATTCGAAGAAGCGGCCATTCTTGGGATGATGTTCCATCATTCCACGGTTCCCTCTGCCCCCGACTCCCACCCGAAAGCTGTGAGGCTGGTTGTCATAGAAACAGCTTTGACAGAATGGGATGTGAACGAAGCAGAGCGGGTCAGCACTGGGAGTTTCGCCCTTTGCATCACAAACTGCCCCTCGTGAATTTTGTCAAATTGATCCATGAGGCTGCAGAAACATGATGCAGCAAACTGAAAGCAGAAAATAGCATGCAAGTTGGGACAGCAAATGTTGTTGGCCGTAAGTTCCAGTTGTCATTTGCTAATGCATCCATCTGCTGTTTGTATATTTACAATTATTTATTATTTATTATTATTTATTAAATTTATATACCGCCCGACTAGCAATAGCTCTCTGGGCGGTGAACATAAAACAGCATAAAAATACAATAAATAACAAAACAATACTAAAATACAAGCAACAATCCAACACAATAAACATTTTTAAAATTAAACCAGTGTAACTTAAAATGCTTCAGAGAATAGGAAGGTTTTGACCTGGCGCCGGAAGGAGAGCAGAGTCGGCGCCAGGCGTACTTCCTCAGGGAGACTGTTCCATAGTTCGGGGGCCACCACTGAGAAGGCCCTAGATCTTGTCATCACCCTCCGGGCCTCCCTGTGAGTTGGAACCCGGAGGAGGGCCTTCGTAGCAGAACGTAGTGCACAGGCCGGTTCATATCGGAAGAGGCGTTCCGCAAGGTATCGTGGTCCCGCACCGTATTAGGCTTTATAGGTTAATACCAACACTTTGAATCTGGCCCGGAAACATATTGGCAACCAGTGCAAGCTGGCCAGAACAGGTGTTATATGCTCGGACCGCTTGGTCCTTGTCAGCAATCTGGCCGCCGCATTTTGCACTAGTTGTAGCTTCCGAACTGTCTTCAAAGGTAGCCCTACGTAAAGCGCATTACAGTAATCCAAACGTGAGGTTACCAGAGCATGTACCACTGATGTAAGGTCCTCTTTACTCAAATAGGGACGTAGCTGGGCTACCAACCGAAGTTGGTAAAACGCATTCCTAACCACCGAGGCTACTTGAGCCTCAAGTGAGAGGGAAGAGTCTAAAAAGACTCCCAGACTACGAACCCGGTCCTTTAGGGGGAGTGTAACCCCGTCCAGGACAGGGTATATATCCACCATCCGATCAGAGAACCCGTCCACCAACAGCATCTCAGTCTTGTCTGGATTGAGCTTCAGTTTGTTAACTCTCATCCAGTCCATTGTCGAGGCCAGGCAACGGTTCAGCAAATCGACAGCCTCACCTGAAGAAGATGAAAAGGAGAAGTAGAGCTGCGTGTCATCAGCATACTGATGACAACGCACTCCAAAACTCCTGATGACCTCTCCCAACGGCTTCATGTAGATATTAAAAAGCAGGGGGGACAAAACTGACCCCTGCGGGACCCCATATTGGAGAGCCCGCGGTGTCGAGCAATGTTCCCCAAGCACTACCTTCTGGAGACGACCCGCCAAGTAGGAGCGGAACCACTGCCAAGCAGTACCTCCAACTCCCAACTCCGCGAGCCTCTCCAGAAGGATACCATGGTCGATGGTATCAAAAGCCGCTGAGAGATCAAGGAGAATCAACAGAGTTACACTCCCTCTGTCTTTTTCCCGACATAGGTCATCGTACAGAACAGAAACAGAGCACAGGGACTGTTTGCAGCTCTGACTCTTCCACAGACCCTGGCAGTATCCCTTGGATTCTGGGGAGCAAGGGAAAGGGGGCAGGAGCGGCCTCAGTCTGCATCTCATGTCTGGCTCCGTCTCCTTCTAGTGCAGGCTGCTTTGTTTCCACAGCGAATGTGTTGTTCCAAAAGGAGGGAGCAAGTCCCAGGCGTTGCTTAGTCTGCCACTGAGATGCTGATGAGGACCAAGCCGCCCTGAAAGCTGCAATGCAAGAGAGGTGACACCAGCTGAGGTGACCTGCAGCACTGAGGTAAAAGGAGAGACACAAGGTCTCCGAAAATGGAGGTAACATTAGAATTCACTTGTTGCTTAGAACCGCAGATATCTGGGGAAAATTCACAACAAGGCGAGCACAAGGAGCCCTCTTCAGGCATTCAAGGAAGTGTGTAGGCATCTGGGTGTGTGCGAACCAGCCCTACTGTCAGTGCCTCCATCCCTTACCAGCTCCACCCCTCACCTGCACTGAGTGGGGAGGTCTAAAGGGAGCGTCTTCACACCTTCAGCTGAACACACTGAGCGTCTGCCGTGCAGTCAGGAACCTTGATTGTGCAGGTCTGTGGGGAGGAGTCTAAGCATGTTCAGCTGAATGTGTGGAGATTCCTTCAGCCTCAACCAGGGATGGAAAAATCTGTCAGTTTCGGTTCTCTCCGTTTCTCATTTTTCCAACATTAAATTCAGTTCTCTACATTTCTACAGCAATCTACAATTTTTTTAAAAAATTACTCATGAATATTCACCACCATTTTAGTGTGAGTTTCTCCAAATAGACACATTTTTGCAAGCCATTTCTCATCATTTCATGCCTTTTTGCATGTTATTTTCACTCATGTATTCATTTTCATGCACACTTTCCCCTAATAGATGCATTTTTGGAAATGTTGTTTAGTTGGTGAGCTGCATCCCAAAATTCTAATAAATGTGAATTTCGAAGGATGGCTGTGTTTCAGTTCTCATGTTGTTTCAGAAAGTGCGAATTTGATAAATTCTGCTTGAAATGCGAACTGAATCGAAATTCTCACCCATCCCTAGCCTCAACACACCAAGGTTTGGGGTGGAGCTCATAAGGGAGGTGCTGGCGTGCTTGGAGACAGGATGCTTCCAAATGCGTTGTTGGAAACCGCAGGAGGAGAGAGTGCTCTTTGCACTCAGGTCCTGCTTGCAGGCTTCCTATTGGGGCACCTGGTTGGCCATTGTGAGAACAGGATGCTAGACTAGATGGGCCATTGGCCTGACCCAGTAGGGTCTTCTTATCTGCTCCCTCCACAGTTTATGCCCACATGTGTTCTTTGGAGGAAACCAGCTCTTGGAGATACACTGCCTCTGAACATGCAGGTTCCATTTTACATATCATGGTTGATAGCCACTCAAAGAGTAGCCCATAGACTTAATAAATAAATAAGAAAAACTTTTTAAAAAATACCTGGAGATCTGTTTTAACTTTTGTGTGATTCTCATTGTATTATAATTGTTGTAAACTGCTTTGAAATTTTCATGATATTGCAGTATACACATATTTGTTATAAATAAATAATAATGCCATCACTTCTTAATATCAACTCACTTTGAACCTGCCATAACATATTATGACAATTAATTTTATAGGTCAATTAGAAGCATTTCCTCATATTAGTCCTGCTGCTGACTGAATGGCCCAGAGCTTCTGAAAGTGGGCCACAGAAATAATTTTCTCATGTAATTTTTGTTTTAGGTTTCTCAGATCCTATAGAGGGAAGAAAGAATCTTGAATGAGACCTTCCAATGTACTCACCCTGCTCCCTGCTGCCCCTCAATGGCTTCCTTCCTGCTAGGATCAGCACAAGGTCTTCAAACTATGGAGAATCACAGAACAGTAAAGTTGGAAGGGGCCTGTAAGGCCATCAAGTCCAGCCCCCTGCTCAATGCAGGAATCCAAATTAAAGCATACCCGACAGGTGCCTGTCTAGCTGCTTCTTGAAGGCCTCCAATGTTGGAGAGACCACCACCTCCCTAGGTCTTTGGTTCTACTGTCGTACCGCTCTAACAGTTAGGAGGTTTTTGCTGATGTTCAGTTGAAATCTGGCTTTCCACAACTTGAGCCCTTTATTCCGTGTCCTGCACTTTGGGAGGATTGAGAAGAGATCCTGGCCCTCCTCTGTGTGGCAACCTTTCAAGGACTTGAACGGTGCTATCCTATCTCCTCTCAAGGCTAAACGTGCCCAGTTCTTTCAGTCTCTCCTCATAGGGCTTTGCTTCTAGTCCCCTGATCATCCTCGTTGCTCTCCTCTGAAACCGTTCCAGTTTGTCTGCGTTTTTCTTAAAGTATGGTGTCCAGAACCGAACTCAGTACTCAAAATGAGGCCTAACCAATGCCAACTAGAGGGGAACCAATACTTCACGTGATTTGGAAATGATACTTCTGTTAATGCAGCCTAAAATAACATTTGCCTTTTTTGCAGCCACATCACACCGTGGGCTCATATTCAGCCTGTGATCAAAACAATTCCAAGATCTTTCTCACATGTAGTATTGCTGAGCCAAATATCCCCCATCTTATAACTGTGGACATGGTTTCTTCTTCCTAGGTGTAGAACTTTGCACTTATCCCTGTTAAATTTTATTCCGTTAGAATGCAGCTAGGAGTATAATAATGCTGCTGTTGCTGTTGACTTGTTGGATAGGACCATTAATAACAAGTGCTGCTAGTATTGCTATTATCAGTATCAGAAGTAAATTCCATTGTGTTCAACAAAGCTTATTCCCAGGAAAGCATGAACACTGCAGCTATACACATTTTTACTATACTTTACCAGGCTGGCCAGCAAACACACATACACCCCCCCAAACCTCTGAGGAAGTTCTCTCATGCAGACTTGAAAGCCAGGCATCCCTGTGGCAGATGCACAACATTTGCATTCTGAGTAAGGAACACAAGGCCTTTTAAGAAGGAATGAAAGCTTAGAGCTATGCAGTGCTCTCCTTCCATCCCCAATAACCCCCCACAAGAAATTGTATTCATCTTACTGCAATTTCAAAATATGTTTGATCTGAGCAGGACCCTTCAAATGTGTCTTGCACACTGCTTTAGGCAAAATCCAGTGGCTGGCTAGCTAGACACACCTGGTGCTGTCCAGGCGTTTTGGGCTATGAGAGCGGTGCTGCCTGCATCTAAGGAAGGCTGAGCTGGACAGTGTCCCAGAATTTCCTTGTTTCTCCTGGCATGGTCTTCCCAAAGCTGAATTTCCCATTTGTATGCTTCTGAACTCAGGGCTACACACCGGTCCGCCTGAACCAAAACTTGCTAGAAAGCTACGAGGAAGTCAGCAAAAGGTGCCCGCAAACTCCTTTGCCTTCAAACTCTCACTGGGCTCACTATAGGGGAAAAAAATGAAATCCATGAACAAGTGCCACCTACCCCGTTCCGAATTCAAGGACTGAACTGTTTGGAAAGAGCTAAATGGACATATTTCCATAACAATCAAGAGCTACAGCATTAATCTGTGGTCAAATTAACCTAGGATGACAAGGATAATGTCTGTCTGTTCTGTCTAATGCGATCCACCATTATGCTTGGACTCCATTGAAGCCTGCTTTGTGGTGTGCATTTGTCTAGGAATGGCTAATCTCTTTGGCTTTAAGCAAAGCTTAGAAAAACAGAAGAGGAAGGAGACTGAAAGGGAATGAGATTTTAATAGTATGCACGTGTGCGAGAGTGTGATTATGATCTATCCACATGGGCATGTCAGTTTGTGGTTAATGCCTGTGTTGGCATCTTTGTCTGCATGCTATGGTGGATATTAATAGCTGTATGTGCCTTGTGTTAACATTTGACATTTTAAAGTACCCCATAGTACGCCTAGATGTTTAACATGTGCCTGCATCAGTCTGGAGTTCAGATGGATTGTATGTACAACATTGGGAGCTCAAGTAACAGATGCTAAGGCAGGAATGGGGAACCTGTGGCCCTCCAGGTGTGGTTGGACCCCACCTCCTGCCTGGCCAAGGGTCAGAGATGATGAGAGGCTGTAGTTTACCAACATCTGCACGGCCACAGATTCCCCACCCCTGGACTAAGAGAATGAGCTGAATCAAAATCTCCCCTTGGCCATGAACTCTGGCCCTCAGGCCTTAACACACCTTGCCCATTACAATATGGGCACAACAATACAGACCTACCTAACAAAAGATTGCTGAGATATGGAGGTGCTTTGAACAGAAGTGCTAATTATTACTATTATGGAGCACTGCACACCCTTTTCTTCTGGGAATTTTTCTTGGGAGAAAACATTAAAGGATGAATTGGTGCCAAAATGCCAAATATAATTGCATCAGACTGTGACAACCCAAAGTCCTTCCCCAACTGCAGCAGTTCCTGAGTGCTTTGGCACCATCTTTCCCAGGGTGACAAAGTGTCCCCTCTCCTGACATGACTGCAGCACACCTTGGCGTTCTTTCCTACACCCTGCTTTCCTGATGCCGCTGTGCCTTATCTTTCAGCCACCTGTAGGTGTGTGAGATGCCCAGAGGGATGGATCCTGAATTAAGCATGTATTACTCTTCACATTCACAATGGAAAGAATGCTGGCACCAAAACCATCTTGGGTGAGTCTGCACTTTACCATTCCTGTGAATCTTCCACCCTTCCTGCTTTAAGTTCCCAACGTTGCGGATTTGAAGGAAGAGGGGAGGAGACTCACAAAGGCTGCTCCAAATCTTGTAGAGGCTCTGTTTTTATTCCTCTTACCTAGAACAGCAAGAGGCCTCAGGGCCAGGGAAATGAGATGTGGGGAGTGTGTGTTTTCCCCCTCTGAGCCTATTTTGGAGGTGGATGGTGGATCATCAGTGGGCTGCATATTTAAAGAGCTGCATATTCTTGACACAAGCTGGTGGGAGGGGGAATGTTTGTGACACGTCTTGACACCATGGTCTAGAGTCAACCTTCATGCTCCAGTGCAGAAGACAGAGGCACACCACACAGAGGCTCTTTAACAGGATACTTGCCACACTGGGCTGGCTACTACAGGGTGAGGCACACCGTCCATGGCATTAGAAAACTGTTATTGATGAAGCCCAGGCCCTGAAAGACAACATGAGACTTGATGCCCAACCCAAGCAAGCCAAAGGAATACTGTCGGTTAGCACTCAGTGGTCATTCCTCCCCGCTCAAGGTACCCCCAGGCTTCACTGTCATATTTTTCTCTTGTAATGTAATCACATGCATACGATTTCCTTGCAGCATATGCATACTAGAAATCAGTATGGATCAGCCATACTAGAAATGCTTAAGGAATTCAGATTCTGTGCATTCCAGTGCAAGATTACCTGATCCATACCTCCTGGTCTCATGCACAGGCTGGAACATAATTATCCTTCAGATTTCACACTGCACTGAATTTTGTAAAGTTCTCATCTCAGAAATGTACTAAAATACACTTAAAGTGTGCATTTAAAATAAAATATGCTTAGAAATGTCTGCATTGAAACAGAATACATATTTAAAAATGCTTTTTCATGTGATTTTTTTTAAATGCAGTTTTATACAGAAACAGGATGGAATGACTTATGAGCACACGTAAAACTGGTATGGATTGGAATGAGACTGATTTGCCCAGCCCTAATCTAAAACCATGGACAAAAGTCAGTGGACTAAGTTTTCTCCATTAGTCTGGACCAGTGATGCAAACAAGGAGGAACAAAAGGATATCTTGCAGATACTCCAAACCTAGGTCCTGAAGCCGCAAGCACCTGTTTCTTTAAAGAAACAGTCAGGTTGCCTTTGATGTAATGTAATTGATTATAAAACATTTATGTAATTCTAAACCAGAGACAAAACAATCTGCTGCCTTGCAATAGGCAAAGGTGCTGCTTTTCCTGGAACTTAATTTTTAGTCAGTCAGTCAATCAATAACAGAAGCAAGCTGTCTATGGGAAGAACTGTGTGGAGGAGCATCCCTGACCTGACATGGACATGATTAACTGGCCTATTCCTGGGTCAGTTTCTGGGGAAGGGCTGGTCTTTACCAAGGCAGTCAGGGCAAGACAGCCAGAAACCAGAGTAGAGATCAGATGTTGCAAGAAAGAGTCTTCTGTGATGGAAGATCTACACATGGAAGGCCATTCCAAATAGGAAATGTTTGTAAGCTATCATGAAGACCAAACTGATGGAAAGACAGGATGTCAATCTGTTAATGAATCCCAATGTTCAGTCCCAAAAGTAGTTTTAAGCCAGCAGGGGTGTGGGAGCTTTCCAGAGTCTGCCAGATGTGTGACTATCTGCCTGTTGGACAGAAGTCATGGGTGTATCATCAGTGCAATGAACTCCTCCTAGTTCTCTGGAAACAAGTTTAGGTTTTTTTAGACCAAGGTGGCTCAACTGGAAAATCTGAGAGAGGTAGAGAGGTTGGTGGAATGGGGCCTTTGGATACATTACGGCTGTGTCCTATTCCCAGGATGATAGCTCCTCTCCTATCATGGAGAATGAGGGTCTTGGGGAAGGAGAGTGTCACTCTGTAGAATAGTTAAATGATAACTTAGAAGGCACCCATTCCTTGATGGACAAGCAATATCATATCATGCTGAGGGTATTTCTCTGGGCAGGGGAGGGGAGGAATTCTGGTGGTGGGTGATTTGAGCATTAGGAATATGTATGTATGTGTGTGATAGGTGTGCAGACTGCATGGTGATTTGGCTGCCTAGTGCAAAGATTGTGGAAGTTGCCCATCATCTAAGTAGCCTGGAAGATAGTGCTGGGGAGGAGTCATAGAATCATAGAATAGTAGAGTTCAAAGGGGCCATTACGGCCATGAAGTCCTACCCTTCTTGCATGTAGTATTGCTGAGGCAGGTTTTCCCCATTTTATAACTGTGCACTTGGTTTCTTTTTCCTAGGTGTAGAACCTATCCCTGTTAAATTTCATTCTGTTGTTTTTAGCCCAATATTCCAGCCTATCAAGATCCCTATGAATTGTACCTGAAGGAATCTTTTTTGTTGCTTTTGGCATCCCTTGCTAACCTCAGCTCAATCTCAGGTTTAGCCTTCCTGACACCATCCCTACAATTCTGTGCCACCTGTCTTCCTTTGCCCAATACCCCTTCTCAATCTTGCATGCAAGAACACTCAAGTCCCATCTTGACTCACAGGTTCTCGAAGTGATCTCTTGGCAATGGTTTGGTCAAGGTGTCTGCTGTCATCTCTGCACTTGGACAGGAGCTCATCTTGATTACCCCTTTTCCAGTCTGCTCAGACACCATGCGTCATTTAATCACAATGTGCTTAATGTGTGCTTGGATCTTCTCCATTTGAGAAAGTCTAATACAACTCTGATTGTCTTTCATAATCTGACTTGGATTTTGTCCACTTATTCCAAAGTCTCTCAGTAACAGGTCAAGCCACATTCATTTTCTGCACGCTACTGCTGCAGCTATGTATTCAGAATCTGTGGAAGACCATGCTATTGTTTCTTGTTTGTGGCTGTTTCGTTAATGGGCCACAACATCTCTCTCCAGTTGTGGCGTTTGTGCTGTAGGTTGCTGCTGTGCCTGGTCCTGGACTGGAAAGGTGCTGAAGAATGATATCAATATTGATTATTGATATTTTCAGAAGGGGGGATATGGACCAGGAACAGCAAAGAATAACAAAGAAAAAATAACACTGAAGAGATCTGCCTGGCTAGTTCTGCAGAGTTCAAGGACATACTGCAGTCAGGACAAAGCACCCTGAGGCGCATGGACCAGTGCTGGGGGTGTGTGAGACCTGGGTTGGGAAGAGTCCCAAGGGCCAGTAGAGTCCACAAGGGCCACATTCGCCTCCAGCTTGTGGCTTCCTCCCTCGACTGCATGGGGTCCAGAGGAAGAGGGTGGCTGGAAGCAAAGAGAAGAAGTACCCAAGAGGCTCCTGCTGCATCCGTAGCTCCCATCTTTACCCTTTTCCAGCTGCCTTAGAATTCCCAGCTGCTTCCACAATAAAGTTCTTGCAATTCTAACTTTTTCAAAAAGAGTATAATTGGGTAACTGAGAATAATGACTAAAATGGTGTAATAAATCATCTGTACACCTGGCTTCGAGGCAGGCCTGAGTTGTGAGGGGAGGCAGAGAGGAAAATGCTTCTCTCCTCATTAATGAAGAGTGCAGGACAGTCAGCACAAAAGACTCCGCAGAATCTGTCCCCCTCCCTCGTGCTCTGCCCCCTGGCTGGATCAGCAGATCCCTTCCCCGTGTTCAGGCTTCAAGGATATGGGGAAAGAAAGGATGGGAAAGTAGGCTATACATAGAGGTGACAATAGTGCTGATGATGGTTAAGACCTAGGGGAATAATAATCCTGAAGAATACCAAAATTGTCACCAGATTTCTCCTAAAGTGAAATTCATAGCAAATTTGGGATAATCAGGGGCCTAAAAACGTCATCTTCAGAATGACATAGATGGGCCACAGCCCTGCAACCCTCAACCTCTTTGCAGTCTGCAAAAGCACACTGTAGGGTAGGTCGGGTTTTTGTTTTTTTAAAGAAATCTGAGCAAAAATTGCAAACGTACTCTCCAGTAATCATTTCCACCTCTCCATCCTTTATTACAAGCCCACTCTCTGCAGGAAGCTACCATTTGTTTTACCCAGAGGTCCCTCCAAGTGAGGCAATGCCATGACTTGCCAGGGGGCTATGTTAGATTTCTCAGGAAAGCAAGAACACCATGTCCAGTCCCTCATAGATATGCCAAGTGCCCATACATGGGACAGCAAAGACACCACAGGCAACTGTACCACCTGACCCTGACTGAGCAAAGGAAAGGCAGAGTCTGCAGAAAGCAAGGGAAAGGCTGAGTAGTACTGAAGGAGAAGGGGAGGCAGAGATGACTGGGCTGGAGGATGCTGCAAAACCAGACTAGATCCCAGAACACTCTCCAGCATTTTAGTGTGAATTTCTCCTAACAAACACATCTGGCAGTTTTGACTAATGTATGTATTTTTGCAAGGCATTTCTCATCATATAATGCATTTTTGTGTGTTATTCTCATTCATATATTTGTTTTATGCACACTTTCTTCTTGTATATGGATTTCTGTAAACATTGGTTGCCAAACTGCATCAAAAAATTCGAATAACTGCAAATTCCAAAGGATGTTTTGGTTCTCATATTATTTCAGAAAGTGCAAATTTGATAGATTTGGCTTTAAATGCAAACTGAATCAAATTTCTCGCCCATCCCCAATCAACACAGATGAGGACTTTTTTTTACTACTTTGATTATATACATGCACACAGAGTAGGTTAAGCGCCATACGCCACCCAACTTTCAGACAGACTCACTGAGGAATGGATGAGAGACAGCAGTTTTAAAACTCCCCTCCTTTTGTATATTCTTCTAGACTTTGCAACTATTTTTGCCCAAGCTAACATACCTTCTGGGGTAACAGGTTTTGGACCTTAATTAAATCCCAAAATTCAAGGATCTAATTCAAGGGAATAGCAGAGCTCTTTTCTTATTTTGATTAAAAAATATGTTGCATATTTCTCAATAAAAGAATACTGTGAGGCAAATCAATGGTTTTTCAGTAAAGGTGAATTGATACAAATGCCCAACCTGACTCTCTGGGCTGGGCACTGTTCCCGAAACAAAAAGAGCCACCACAATACTGAGAAGACAGATGCAAGCTAGCATGCAGGTTGGGGAGTCCATCCTGAGTGTGAAGTGAGGGACGGGTGACAATTCTACTAAATTAGAATTGGACACTTGATTTCTTCATAGTCCATATATTTGTGAACCGATCCTGTGTGGTGCTTTTGCAGGTTTTTTAACATGTGATTTTTTTTTTTTAAAAAACCCCAATTCGAATATAAGAATGTTGACAACATTGGGGGAGGTGTTTAAAGTGTTTGTGGTTTTTACTTTGCACACACAGTATTTCTCCCCCCCCATTAAAATAAAAACCAATAGACAGACATTAATCAGAAACGCCTACGGCGGGAACAGCACCCCCAACACATCCCAAGGGCCACGCTGTCAATCGGCAGTGACAGCAGCAACAGCAGCACGCGCGCACACACACACGCACACCCATACACCAGCCCACCCCGAAGCCTGCAGCCAGTGGGAAACAACAGCCCGGGAGGCACGCAGTTCTCCTCCGCTTGGATTGTTCTTATCAGATGCATCTAAAAGCATGGCTTCCTGTGGTACTTTGCCAACCAAATAGGAACGTGCATGCAGGTTCCCTTCCACCCCTTCTCTTGGCTCACACAATATTGCCCTTTTCCACCCCACCCACCTCACACCTCCCATTCCCCTAGCCATCCCCCCCGTACTTCCAGTCTAGCTAAAATGGTCCTTTCAGCTGGTAAAAGCAAGTCTCACCCAAGTTAAAAAGTCCTCTTTGGCTCTACATTGTCTCCTCCTGTTGCTCATGGCCACACCAGTCCCAAATGGGTGAGAAAACAGACACCAGAGGAAAACCCCAAACAGGCTGAAGCAGCTTAGCTTCTCCAACTGCCCAGGTTAGGCTGTGCCTGCTGCTGCTGTTCCCTTGTGGCTGTCCTTTGTATATAAAGTGATTCATCTCAGCCCTTGACTCTCCTGACATCCATGCTCCTAAGCTAGCTGGCAGGCACCTACCAGGCATATACTGCTGCTGATGCACTACTTCCGTCCCAATCACCTATAGGCCAGAAAAGAGCTTTGCGTCTCCTTGCCAAATATTGCCACAACAAATGCTTGCAAATAAATTACAGAAAACAAAGGTCATGCGTTTTGTTAAAAGACCAAAGTCATACAGAGGTCTACAAATGGTCACAAGATAGAACAGATAAAATCTTTCAAATGCCTGAGCAATGTATTCCAAGCAAATGGCAGTCAGAAGGCATGTGCAGAATATGCCACCCAGACAGCTCAGACAAGTGCTTCTGCCATATAGACCTTTTTCCACACTAGAGGAGATCACTATGTGCTGGCTTCAATTAAGCTTTTTGAGGCCAAATCAGTCACCCAGCTTTTATATGGTGCATAACTTAGCCTCTATCCTGGCTTCACTTGGAAGCAGCTCAGTCTAAACTTTTTAGGGCTGTTCTACAAGTACCTCACTGCATCCCAAATGCTATCCTGTGACCAGAGTCTGGCATTTAGAAGGTTGAATCAAAGGTATTGTTTGCCACTTTCAACCTATAGCTGAAGTTAATCTTCTTTCCAATTGGTTTAGCCCCTTTAACACTACAAGATGACTCCCAGTCAGCATGGAAGCAACCTCTGTCTCTAAAGCTCCACTTATATGGGCTCTCTTTGTAAAACCTTTTATCTTTGGGGTTGCAGTGGCCACAGTGATTCTTAGGCAATGTACGGCAGATGTGGAACTCCAACAAGATCTATGCTCGGCTTCCAACTATAACCAAATGAGCACTCCAGCTCAGTAGACCAGCAAATTACCTGTATACATTCTCGGTCCAAAAGCATCTTAGAGGCTTTACGTTGGTACGTCAAAATGTTCTCTCCTCATCGGTCTTGAAGGGAAGATACAAAAAATTACTAACTGTGAATGCAAGGACCCAATGACTTTGGAGAGGTTGAATCATAGAATAGTAGAGTTGGAGGGGGTCTATACGGTCATTTAGTCCAACTCCCTGCTCAGTGCAGGAATCCAAATTAAAGCATTCCCGACAGATGGCTGTCCAGCTGCCTATTTAAGGCCTTCAGCGTGGGAGAGCCCACCACCTCCTCAGTAATTGGTTCCATTGTCGTACTGCTCTGACAGTTAGAAATATTTTCCTGATGTGCAGCCGGAATCTGGCTTCCTGTAACTTGAGCCCATTATTCCGTGTCTTGCACTCTCGGATGATTGAAAAGAGATCCTGGCCCTCCCCTGCATGGCAACCTTTCAAGTCCTTGAAGAGTGCTATCTCCCCTCAGTCTTCTCTAATCTAAACATGCCCAGTTCTTTCAGTCTCTCCTCATAGGGCTTTGTTTCCAGTGCCCTGATCATCCTCGTTGCCCTCCTCTGAACCCGTTCCAGTTTATCTGCATCCTTCTTAAAGTGCAGTGTCCAGAACTAGATACAGTACTCAGGATGAGGTCTAACCAATGCTGAATAGAGTGTAACTAGTATGTCACACAATTTGAAAACTATATTTCTGTTAATGCAGCCTAAAATAGCATTTGCTTTTTTGCAGCCACATCACACTGTTGTAGGGTTGCCAGGTCAGAAGCATCCCAAAACCTGAGATTTGAGGGGTGGGCCCTAGTGATGTCATGGGGTGGGCCCGAGTGATGCCATAGGGCGGGCTCGAGTCAGAGGCAGCATGCTTCTGAAAACCAGTTGCCGGAAGCCTCAGGAGGGGAGAGTGTTCTTGCACTCGGGTCCTGCTTGCGGGCTTCCCCCAGGCCCCTGGTTGGCCACTGTGAGAACAGGATGCTGGACTAGATGGGCCACTGGCCTGATCCAGCAGGCTCTTCTTATGTTCTTAGTCTATGGTCCCAGAATCCAAATCTCTTTCACTGGCACCACCTTCGTAGCCAGTCATTTATCTGGAGCATTTTTCTTTTCCTTTCTTCTCCTAAGTACTGAAAAGGTGGGTGGTAACCCTATCTGAACCCTAATGTTCTTGAGCTTCCTTCCCAGAGTTTCATAGTCTGATCTGATTTCTTGGTAGGAACTTCGTAGATCCACTTGGCAGTGTCATTAATTCCCACATGAGTGAGAAGGGAAATCTGTCAGTGGGCTTTATGAGTGACTGCAACTGTTGCGTCACATCTCTAGTCCATCCTCCAGGAAGACAGCCAGCAGGTGAGTCCAGGGGTCTTCCCAACATATTTGGTTTCAATCCCATGCAGTAGTGAGTCTCCCACTCCCACTCCCCTTCTCTTCTTCTTGTGGGGCGTGGTTTTATTGCCTCTGCTTGGCTGGCCTTCCGTCTCTTGCTCGCTGTTCTGTGAGGTCTCTTGTAATTCTTCCTCGGCAGGCTGTCCTCCTATTTCATGCTCAGGTGCCTGAAATCAGGTCCATAGTTCCACTGGTGCAGGCTGTCTTCTAGCTCTTCTGCTCCTAACTGCCACCCTGCCCAATGTAGTTTCCTCCATTTTTCCTCTCCTCAACACTCACTTCTTCTGCTTCAACTTTCTTCCATCTCCTGTACTTCTCTTTTCTATGGTCATCCCAGTGTTCTGTCTAAAAAATCTTTGCCTTCTCTTATGCCCTTGACTGTGGCCACTCACTGCCTCAGCCCTCTCCCTTTTCCTTTCAACAGTGCAACCAGCTTACACTTATTTCACATGTACATTATGTTTTTCTCAGGCAAGAAAACAAACGTTACACACACTATGCAGGCCATCTATGCAGGAGTGCCCTTTTTGTCCATTGTCTCTGTTAGCATTTTTCTACCTGTATTGGAACGGCCTGTGTTTTGTCCTGTCCTCCTTGAAAGTTAACAGGAAAGTCCCACTGTTATATAATGTGTGCTACAAGACAATTTTTTGTTAGGGGCCTCCCCCTTGACCTCACCTCCAGTTCTCTGCTGCCAAACTCCTGTTAGCTCTCCCAGTTTGTTTGGTCTCTCAGAGGTGGCTTGCTTGTATACCTTCTCAACCAGCTGAGGCAGCTTATTATTTATTTATTTATTATTTCAATTTATATACCGCCCTTAGCAGAATAGCTCTCAGGGCGGTGAACAAACAAGATAAAATACAATATATCATAGTAAAAAATCACAAAAACATGTACAAACAAACAACAGAAAGCACAACAAAAATGAAATACAACACAAATTAAGAAGGACACATGTTAAAAGTAGAAAGATTAAGAAAATTAAAAGATTAAAATGCCTGGGAGCATAAAAAGGTCTTTACCTGGCGCCGGAAAGATAGACGTGTAGGCGCCAGGCGTACCTCCTCGGGGAGGCTGTTCCACAACTCAGGGGCCACCACAGAAAAGGCCCTAGATCTAGTAACCACCCTCCGGGCTTCCCGATGAGCTGGTACCCGGAGGAGGGCCTTAGATTCTGAACGAAGTGAACGGGTAGGTTCATAGCGAGAGAGGCGTTCCACAAGGTATTGAGGTCCCACGCCGTGTAAGGCTTTATAGGTCAAAACCAGCACCTTGAATCTCGCCCGGAAGCAAATAGGGAGCCAGTGCAGACGCGCCAGAATAGGTGTTATATGCGAAGACCGACTGGTCCTCGTCAATAGTCTGGCAGCCGCGTTCTGCACCAGCTGAAGCTTCCGAACTGTCTTCAAGGGCAGCCCTACGTAGAGCGCATTACAGTAATCCAATCTTGAAGTTACCAGAGCATGAACAACGGAGGTGAGGTCGTCCCTGTCCAGATAGGGGCGTAGTTGGGCTACCAGACGAAGATGGTAAAATCATTCCGTGCCACTGAGGCCACCGAGGCCACTTGGGCCTCGAGAGACAAGGAAGAATCGAAAAGAACCCCCAAACTACGTACCTGTTCTTTCAGGGGGAGTGTAACCCCATCCAAAACAGGGTGAACATCCACCATCTGAGCAGGGAAGGCGTTCACCAGCAGTGTCTCGGTCTTGTCTGGATTGAGTCTCAGTTTATTAGCTCTCATCCAGTCCATTATCGTGGTCAGGCAACGGTTCAGCACATCAACAGACTCACCTGAAGAAGATGAAAAGGAGAAATAGAGCTGCGTGTCATCAGCATATTGATGGCAACGCACTCCAAAACTCCTGATGACCGCACCCAGCGGCTGCATGTAGATGTTGAAAAGCATGGGGGACAAGACCGACCCCTGAGGGACTCCACAATGGAGAGTCCATGGTGTCGAGTGATGTTCCCCAAGCACTACCTTCTGGTGACGGTCCGCGAAGTAGGAGCGGAACCACTGCCAAGCAGTGCCCCCGACACCCAACTCCGCGAGTCTCCCCAGAAGGATACCATGGTCGATGGTATCAAACGCCGCTGAGAGATCAAGGAGAATCAACAGAGTCACACTCCCCCTGTCCCTCTCCCGACAAAGGTCATCATACAGGGCGACCAAGGCTGTTTCGGTGCCAAAACCGGGCCTAAAACCGGATTGAAATGGATCCAGATAATCGGTTTCATCCAAGAGCACCTGGAGCTGGCCGGCAACCACCCGTTCCAAAACCTTGCCCAAAAAAGGGACATTCGCCACCGGTCTATAGTTGTTCAAGTTATCTGGGTCCAAGGAGGGTTTCTTTAAAAGAGGTCTCACTACTGCCTCCTTGAGGCTACCAGGGACTACTCCCTCCCTCAAGGAGGCATTAACCACTTCCTGGGCCCAACCGGTTGTCTCAGCCCTGCTAGCTTTCACTAGCCAAGATGGGCAAGGATCCAGAACGGACGTGGTTGCCCGAACCATTCCAAGCACCTTGTCCACTTCCTCGAGCTGCACCAACTGAAACTGAGCCTCCTTTGCTCTGCTCAGTTATAAGTCAGGAAACAGAATGACACTCCCAGTACACACAGCTACTGATAGTTGCACTCAGCGGTTATTAGGACACTCCCCTTCAATCAACAGCTGAGCACACAGGGCCTCAGAAGAGACAGCCTTCTCGCATTACAATTGGTTTCTCATCTCCTTGCCTTTGTCTCCTCCTCCACTACATCTCTTCCTGCACTACCTACCCCTCCCCTGCCACAGCCCCTTTTTGTTACAGTCTCTCCCTGCTTAGCCTCCGCCCTCCTCTTCCGGCCTTTCTGCTTGCTTCTGTGAGAGGCTTGGCTTCGTTGTATACCCTCTGCAGCAGCTAAGGCAGCTTCCTCTGCTCTACATAAATAGACATCAGTCAACAGAATGGAACTTCCAGCACACACAGCTGCTGATAGTTACACTCAGAAGTTATGAGGACATCCTCCTTCAGTCAGCAGCTGAGCATATGGTGGGCACACAGTGACTCAGCACAGCTTCCTGGGGTTATTCCAGGTCACTCACCTTTTTGCCTTTGTCTCCTCTTCCACTGCACTTCTTTCTCACTCCACCTCCCCTGACAAACTCCTGCTAGTGCTCCCTGTTTGTTCACTCTCTGAGAGCTGGCTTGCTTGTATACCCTCTAGACCAGCTAAGATGGCTTTTTCTGGTCTCCTTATTTAGGAGTTAGGAAACAGAATGTCTCTCTGCTGCTCTCCAATCAAAATGCAGCTACTTCTCTCATTGTAGCTTATTTCTGTGCTGCAACGTATACAGTCTGTGAATAATTAATTTTAGCCATCCTATAACTTTCCTTTAGGTGTTTGTGATTTCTTTAAAAAATATGTAGTATTTCTGTAAATACTTATATCTTATTTTATTCTATTATATGCTATTTTATCCTACCTTATTCCATTTTATGTCATTGGGCAAAATGTTTTATGATGCCTTTGAATGCTTTCTTTGCTGGTCATTGACTGTAATAAAGAATGATTGATTGTCATTTTTGGGATGGGGGGATTGAAAAATTTGTACTACCTTTCACTTGCCTTACAGTCAGAGAACTGCTTCCCTGGGCCCTATTTGCATAACACAACCTTCCTCCCGGTATGAGCAAAGCAACAAATGACAGGAAAGAAACGACCCGGCAAGGGGACATGAAGGACCCCACCAGGCAGCAGTAGTGAATGTTGGCAGTAGGCAAGTTCGCATGCTGCCACTACAGGGTAGGGTTATACATGCTTTAGTACAGCTAAGGGGAGAAGTGCCATCTCTGACCAGACTCAGGACAATTCTGTAGTTTGTTGTGGTTTTCCCCCTCCTCTTCTTCCTTCTTCTTGCTGTGCTTCCTTTCTGAATTCTCCTTTACCCCATGGAGCAAATAGGCATGGCACTGCTTGGCAGAAACTGGAAAGTAAACAGACTGAAAGTGACTTCCACTTTTTCTTTCTGGTTTCCTAAGTTGTGCCTGCATCACTGTATACATGAAGTGTTCGTGAGTAAATTATTTTTAATAAACTTCACTGGAGAAAGTGTGATTGCTTTATTCTGCTAGACTCTGTAAGTCAGGACCAAGGGTGGAGAGTGGGACTGGTTATTGCTTTTTCCATTTTTTTGCCATTTTACTCTGCTAGAGATAGAACTGCATAATTGTTTTATCTCAGCGAACAGATTCCATCAAAGGGCTTTCATCAACATACAGAAAGGAACAACCACAAAAATCGAATGAAATTTTCTCTCTGGAACAAAAGGCACACTGATCCGCTCCATGAATCGATGCATAAGTACTACAGCCATGAAAGAGCAAGAGCACATCTCACTCACCCCACTAGGAATTTTTTTTTTATGCCTGACTTAATTTTCTAGCAGCTAGAGCAAATTTTGCCTCCTGCCTAGTAATAAATACATCACTAGCTGCTAGCAATATACATATCTGTCCCAAGGGAAGTCTGGTTAACAAGGAGTGGAGGATGTAGGTGAGAAATGTATACCTTGGGGACTCATCCAAGGGGCAGCTTGATATATAATGTACAATGTCCTCAACTTTGCCAGACTCACAGATACAAAATCTTTTATGAATTAGGATGTTGGTAAACCTCCCATCCAGATGGGCAGTGGGCACAGACTGAAATTATAAAGCTGGGAAGGATTTTCTAAGAGGAGCAGCTGTAAGGATTGCAAGGTATTGCTCCAAACAAAATGCCATTTTATATAGTGGATACCAGAAAGGGTATGCCATTTGTATGGTTGAATACAGGTCCCTCCATTTAGAACAAAGATGGATTCTTTATTTGAATAGCTCTTTAACTCTAATGGAGGAAAAGGCAGGAAAAACTTCCATGATAATCCCACAAGTGTACAGAGTAGATTTAACAGAATTTACCCAAGAGATTTGGGTTGGAGTTTAGAATTGTTCTAGAAAGCATTTTTGGGGTAGGTGCTAATTCATACAAGCAACTTCAGCCATTACAAGGCAAGTGCAGCATGAGCACAGGATTCTATATAATATAACCCTGTTTCTGCCCTTAAAAGAGGTGCAGGTGCACTTTGAGGGACAGCTAACAGGGTTCTCATGAAAGAATTCTGCAGTACCTCGAGAGTAGAAACGTAAGTGTATCCCCATGTCTCTGTGCTATACAACAGTTGTGAAACTATTTTCTTCTGAAACACCTCAACTGCTGGTGCAACCAGGCTCCTCCCATGGAATTTACAGAAATGCATCAATGATTGTATGGGATGAAAGGATTTCAACTTGATTGCATATAGATATGCTTCCATGAAAGTTGGGCAAAAACTCAAGTCCCAAGTATCTAAAGTTACTTTGCTGTTTAGTGGGCTGATACATAATGAGTTTTCTTCTTCCCTAAAACTGCTGCTTTTGTTTTGGCATGATTGACAGTTAAATGATCTTTTGTACAGAACTTACTCAACCTTCTTAATAACCTTCACATCCCAATTAATGTGGTGGAAATCACAGCAACATCATCGGCGTACAAGAGAACTGAGAGCTTGGCATCTAAGATTGAAACTGAGAAATATTCCAAACCGCTCAGTTTCCATACAATGCCATTGATATGAAAACTGAAAAGGAAGGAAGCCAGGAGACATCCATGACCTACTCCCCTGTTATTTCCTTGATAGTAATCCATTTGCCCTGAGTCTTGCCCCGAGATAAGTATTGGAGTGCAACATTTGTATTAAATACAACAGCCTTCTGTCAATATTAGTGGTGGATAACTTTTGCCACAAACAGCCTCTATCTCTGAGATCGAAGGCAGAAATAAAATCCACAAAGGCAACAAATAACACTTTTTTTACCATCTTGATAGTATATTTGAATTAAACGATGGAAAACAAGACATTGATCTGTTGTGGCCTTTCACTTTATGAACCTTGCCTATTCTTTGGCTATAAGTGAGTTCTCAGCAGCCCAGGACTCCAGTGTGCCTAGCAGATATTTACCATTTAGAAATGACACTGATCAGGCTAATTCTTTGGATCTGCCTTAGAACCTTTTTTATGAATGGTCACAACTATATTTACTCCACAGCCCTGAGGAATTTTCCCATGATGGTTTATATAAGTAAACATTACAGCAAAAACTGGGCACCACCAGGCAGGATTTGATCTATTCAATTCTGCAGGGAGCATAGCCTCCCTTGGGCCTTTTTTATTTAGGCAAAAGGTTAATCAAGTCATATATTTAATATGGGGTTACAGGATCCATTCAGGACAGGAGGAAAGCAGTAAGGAATCTATATGGTAGACTGTCTGGAGAGGGAGGAAAAATGAGTATGCCATTGCAGTGAGGTACTTTGATTATTGATGGAACCATTATCTCCTTTTGTCCCTTGTGTCACCAAGGCTGAGAATCTAGATGAGTCGCTTTCCAAGGTTGCCAAATCTAATGCCATCCATGACTATTCTATGTGCTCCTTTTCAGAATGCAGCCCATTTTTATACTCTCTGTGGAGGAGTATATAGGAATCGGCATTTTCTAAGGAATCCTCTTGTCTCAATTTCGTTAAGGCTGTTGCTAAAGTGTGCTTATGAGTAGTGCACTGCACATCAAACTAACCTTGATTAGACCGAGTAGACTTCTACATTTAGTTGCTTAATATCTGCAATATCTCTCAGCATAATTTGAAGTGAGTTCACAAACAAAATGTTTTGTGCCCCCGGACTATCAAATTATAATAAATCAGGAGAGAACTTTGAAGGCACTTGTGAGGACTCTAAGAACCCGGCATCAGTCAGAAATGTAGGATATTCCTTTAGGTTGTAAAGACAAAGAGACAGATACATTTCTTTTAAACACTCCTCGGGGGGAGTTGTGTGATGAACCCAGAGTTTTCCATTCATTGCTTCAGTTCTGCATCCCTGGATGCAGTGTCCAAAAGTTGGTTAGATGTTTGTTCATATGCTCTTTAACTGATTTGCTGGTTTCACTCTCAGGGCCTCTGGCCCGGAGAAAAAAGAACAAAAGAACAAGTTTGTTATTTTACTCTGAGCAGTTACTTGTGTTTTAGCAGAGTCCTGCAGGAATTTAGGAGACAGCTCCTGCTCCTTGTAAGCTCATTTCCCCCTTGTAAGTACATTTCAGGTCACTTTCTTTTTGCTGAGTCAGCGTAAAGCTTTTCCAAAGGTGCCTGAGCAATCAAGAGCTCTGCCAGAAGTCTTCTACCTCTTCACCTTCATGGACAAATTTCAAGTGAGGCTGGCCAAGGTGATCAACACATTGGAACCACAAAGGGTTCCACAAAACCAAAAGATATCTCTCATTAAATTTGGAGCTTCAAATGGTACAATAAAATGGACATGTTGGTAGTTCTTCTCTTATTTAAAAATATCTGGTTAAAACCTTCTCAGTATAAACTTTTAGCATGGGAGAAATCCCAAACATTTTTTTCTTTCAGTAATGATAAGATCTATACTCTTCAAAATGTCCCCCAATTCAATAAACAATAACACAAACTGAGGCAACTGTTGTGTGTGGAACAACAACACCAATGCTGACAAGCACACAACTGGAGGAATGATGTACAATAGACATGAATATGTATAATTTATTCAATATGGGGAAAATGAGCAACCAGCAAAGTATTGGACTAGTATACAGCAAACACTAATGATAATCTAACAAAATAAGTAACAAAGCATGCTGTGTACAAAAAGACACCATATCAATAATAGGCACGCTGTATACAAAGATGTAAACATAAATCGTGATGTGAACATAGATCTCATAGGATCCTGGCAAAATACTGTTTGTCAGCAAGTGCTTCTTCAGAAATTAAACATCTTTCCAGTACAATCTCGGTAACCGTAAAAAGATGACATATGAGGTTACACATTTTAAGTCTAGACATATTTTGTAACATTAATACAAATACTAAAATGGACAATGGGAGAGATCAACTTAAAAGTTTTGCAAGCTCACCGCCTCAGAAACAGCAAATGCTGGGGGTGCAGGAATAACAACTGGAAACATTCTTTAAATGTACTTGGGTGTCTCTCATAACAAAAAATATATTTATTGTTTCTTCAGAGGGGGATATAGCTGAGAAACAAAAGAGAAGAAATTAAAGAATGTTTCCAGTTCTTATCCTTGCACCCACAGCATATGCTGTTGATTTTGTTGCCTATTTTGTAAGATTATCATTAGTGTTTGCTCTGTGCTGGTCCAGTACTTTGCTGGCTTTTCATTTCCCCCCATATTTTATAAATTATATATTTGTGTATACATCATTTCCCCAGTTCAATAAGGCAGGGCTCAACATCTTCTGTCTCAGTATCCTGGGATGCTTCCTCCTCCACAGTCTTTCTCCCTGTTTATGTTGGTAGCACTGATGATGTCTGCTCTCTGCTATCGCTGACAACTTCTGTATCATCTTGTGGTTTACTCATCCTGAATCCTGAAAAGCAAGTTTGCTGGGCTTTTGCTGTGCAGCTACAATCTTCCCGCAGAATTAGCAGTTTTCAAACTCTTTAGGAGTATTCTAGGAGGTAAAAGGTCTTATTCAGTCTCACAAAGGAATCTTAAGAGAAGTCTTAGAGCCTGCAGCCACCAGTGGAATTTTGAGGGAGTTGATAGAGGTTCTTTTGCCCATTTAACAGTGTAAAACAGAGCTGAAAATGCAGTTGGAATAGAGAGCTTACCAAAGCATGTCTGGTCCCATCACCATCTACAGTCTATATTGGGAGTAGGAGCATTGTGGCAACCAGAGCAATGTTGAGGTTCACCCCATAAACCCCAACAGATTATGGACCTAGTGAGCATGAGCAAATTAACCTGATTATTCAGAAGGGTGTTCTTGCCCCCCTTTTTGTGTGCTGTTTTCCCTGCCCCCCCCTTTATCACATACTAGACTGATCTTTTGTTGTTGCTGTTTTCTTTATAACTAAGTTATCCTCAGACCAGCAAGGATGTCTTTGTAAGACAAGAAGGGTTTTATTAGCAGACTACCAAGGCTGACCAGCCATAATTATCAACAACGGAAAGACAGACTAAATATTGCTCTGAAGGCCAATGAAACCTATTTTTCCACTGAAAACCCAAAACCAACAGAAGGGGCCCAAGACATTAGAGAGTGGGAAAAGAAAAAATGCTATTGCTAAAACTATTATATTTGATTCTTTAGAAGATGAGCAATTAATTCATGTAACACAGCTAAAGAAATGCTAGGCAGTCTCCATGCCTCATTTGGTTTGACAGTAAAATCACAGACAGTTTTGATTAAAGAAATTGTTAAACTCAGGTTAGAATCAAAGAAAAGTTGTGAAAAGCATTTAACTTCTCTGATCATGATATCTGAAGAATTTAAATTAACTGGACTTGAATTTACTGACCAGCAGAAACTGGGATTTCTTATGGGAACTTTGTGAGAACAATTTGAGACCTTCATCACTGTTCCAGATAGCAAGCATGAACTGAAATTCAATCAGGCCATTGCTAGCCTGAGGGACAAGTATGTAGAAGAAAGAAACTCTCCTCAGCCTGTTTCAACCTCAAGTGGGTCAAATTACCTAGCTCTTGGAAAGGATATGAGGAAAGTTCTGCCCAAGAACCAATTGCAGCATTGTTTTAATTGTGATGGGAGAGGCATCTTGCAAAGGACTACCCCTCACCCAGGAGCTCCTCATCCAGTGGTAGCTCTCCAAATATCAAATAAAGAGAACAAAGACAGCATGATTGTAGCAAAAGGTTTCAGAAAGCAGGATCTAAAGGAAGCAATTTCATTTTAAAACAAAGGGGGTCTCATTGTATTGTAAGACAAGATCAAATAATTGGCTTATTGACAGTGGTTGCACAAGTCACAGTACATTTTCTGATATTTTATTTAACAACATTGACAAAGGTGCTCAAGAAAAAATCTAAATTGCAACTGGGAAGGACAGGGAAATCCAAGGAATTGGTAGTGGCATTCCAAAGTGCAAATAATCTGATAGACCTATAGAAAACATAGCACATGACTTTTTATTCATACTTCAATTGCAGCATGTTGAGTATGTCAGCATTAGACAAGAAAGGATTTGCAAATATTTTCAGACAGGAAAATGTACAAAAAGCAAAAACAATATTTTGTTTGCTCAAACCTTTGAAAATGTTAGTGTTTATAAACTAAGTACTTCAGTTCAACAAGCAAACACAGCCTGAGCTCAAGGATGAGAGCAGCCTGGATTTCTGGCACAGATATTTGGGACACTGTGATCCAAAGGCGATCCCTGAACTACAGACCCAGAACCTGGCCACAGGTATCAAGATATTACTATCACAGGATAGTAATTGCCCAAGCAGGTGTATAAGCCGTATTGAAGAAAAAGGAATTAGTAATGAGCGGGGTACTGCAGGGCTCTGTCCTAGGCCCAGTGCTCTTCAAACTTTTTGTTAATGACTTGGATGAGGAGGTTCAGGGAATGCCTGTCTATTACCTTTGTGAAATCATGGAGGATGGGTGAAGTGTCAGATGACTGGAGGAGGGCGAATGTTGTCCCTATCTTCAAAAAGGGCAAAAAGGAAGAACCTGGGAACTACAGACCAGTCAGCCTGAAATCAATCCCTGGGAAAATTCTGGAGCAGATTATAAAGCAGTTAATCTGTAAGCACCTTGAATACAATGCAGTGATGATGGAGAATTTTTCCTCCTTGGGATTTTTTGCTGGGGGTCCTTGAATAAACTGGAAGACACAGGCTTGGAGCAAAAAGGTAGGCCTTTATTCTTACAAGCATATGCAGGGCCAGCCTCCCAGGAACATCCAGGAAGGACTGCACTGAGGCACTGTGTGCAAGCTCTTTTATAGAGTACAGTTACAGCATGTGACAGTAATTCACCAATCTTATGAGTTGCTGCCCACATAACATCACAGTTCCACCTCTCTACATTCATTCCAAACCAGTCAGAAAGCATTAGGTAACTCCATACTGATTCCAGGATTCTGTCCATATCATGTCTCCATTATCCTACTGTCTTAAAAGACTAATGAATTTTGGGACTGGTTGGAACAGTTACTACTGTGAATATGTTTTCAAGCATACCCAGTACATAAGAACATAAGAACATAAGAAGAGCCTGCTGGATCAGGCCAGTGGCCCATCTAGTCCAGCATCCTGTTCTCACAGTGGCCAGCCAGGTGCCTGGGGGAAGCCCGCAAGCAGGACCCGAGTGCAAGAACACTCTCCCCTCCTGAGGCTTCCGGCAACTGGTTTTCAGAAGCATGCTGCCTCTGACTAGGGTGGCAGAGCACAGCCATCACGGCTAGTAGCCATTGATAGCCCTGTCCTCCATGAATTTGTCTAATCTTCTTTTAAAGCCGTCCAAGCTGGTGGCCATTACTGCATCTTGTGGGAGCAAATTCCATAGTTTAACTATGCACTGAGTAAAGAAGTACTTCCTTTTGTCTGTCCTGAATCTTCCAACATTCAGCTTCTTTGAATGTCCACGAGTTCTAGTATTATGAGAGAGGGAGAAGAACTTTTCTCTATCCACTTTCTCAATGCCATGCATAATTTTATACACTTCTATCATGTCTCCTCTGACCCGCCTTTTCTCTAAACTAAAAAGCCCCAAATGCTGCAACCTTTCCTCGTAAGGGAGTCGCTCCATCCCCTTGATCATTCTGGTTGCCCTCTTCTGAACCTTTTCCAACTCTATAATATCCTTTCTGAGATGAGGCGACCAGAACTGTACACAATATTCCAAATGCGGTCGCACCATAGATTTATACAACGGCATTATGATATCGGCTGTTTTATTTTCAATACCTTTCCTAATTATTGCTAGCATGGAATTTGCCTTTTTCACAGCTGCCGCACACTGGGTCGACATTTTCATCGTGCTGTCCACCACAACCCCGAGGTCTCTCTCCTGGTCGGTCACCGCCAGTTCAGACCCCATGAGCGTATATGTGAAATTAAGATTTTTTGCTCCAATATGCATAATTTTACACTTGTTTATATTGAATTGCATTTGCCATTTTTCTGCCCATTCCATATGCCATTGTTGCATTGTTTCTGATCAGTCAGGCTGACCCAGGTACATCTGGAAATATTTTGGACAAGTTCTCTGAGTTAAGTTTGGGAACTTAACTCAGGGTGTTTGTGAATGTATGACCATCCCCAGTTCTATTCCTTTGCCATAAGGGTATTTATGTCCTTGTACTTTCTCAGAAATCCCATTTCCTTACTTATAAAATACACAGCTCAAGAGAGGGGATTATACTTAAAACACTTGAGCTCATTTTGAAGCCACACAGACAAAGGAAAGGACTAACTAGTATTTTCAGCCTCTGAGATATAGAGGCAGGCAAGCAGGCCACCCAGATGTACCCTTTTCTTTATGAAAATACACTTACAAAGTTGTAAATTTAATACACTGGATTGTTTTAAAATCATTACTAAAATCTCACTATGTATCTTCATTAAAACATTTGATCATGCTATAAAACATTTCTCCTTCAGATGGCATTCAAGAATCAAACATTGGCAATCTCTACTTATTACATCAATCACAGCTTCTTCTCAGAATTTAAATGCTCCTTGATTCCGAACAATAAAGTGATTAATTTTCTGCATCAGGTCTTGGCAAAGAAACAGAAGATCTCTGTGACCGCTGCAGTTTTGCAACAGGTTTTCTTTTCTTTCAGATCTGAATTAAATGCTAAGATTCAGGGTTCTCTATAAGCATGAATCTCAAGGCCCCAATAGGCCTGAAGTTCAATATTTAACTCCTTATGATTATAAAATAAATGTGCCTTCTTAATATCTATGATTATATGTGTGGATATATAGGATTCCCCATTAGAGATTGAATCAAATTTAACAGGAATAAGGGATACTACATGCAAGAAGGATATTGGAATTGTTGTGGATCACAAGCTGAATTCATTGGTGATCATTCATTCATTGGCGATCACTCGTGGCTGAGTCGATTGTCTTCCAGGGTAAGGTCTTTAACAGTGGGTCCGTAAGTGACTGTGGAGGCCAATTCTGGATCCACACAGCCTCCCACAAGGAGGATATAGGTTTCCAGATGAAAGATGGTCACGATGAGGATTTGCTTGACTTGCCTTCCGCTTAGCTCATGTGTCCCTTTCGCCCTGTACTCGTGCTTCTTCAAAGTCCATAGCACCTTTGATAATGGCCGACCTCCAATTGGGACGCTCATGGGCCAAGGCTTCCCAGTTCTCGATGCTCATGTTACATTTTTTTTTAGATTAGCTTTGAGAACATCTTTAAACCTTTTTTGCTGTCCACCGATATTCTGTTTTCCATCCTTAAGTTGGGAGTAAAGTAGCTGCTTTGGAAGACGGTGATCAGGCATTCGAACAGCATGGCCGGTCCAGCGAAGTTGATGTTGGAAGATCATTGTTTCAGCACTGGTGGTCTTTGCTTCTTCCAATACGCTAACATTAGTCTGCCTATCTTCCCAAGTAATTTGTAGGATTTTCCAGAGACATCGTTGGTGGAAGAAGTTTCAAGAAGCTGGGAATGGTGTTTATAGATGGTCCATGTTTCACAGGCATACAGTAAGGTCGGTAGTACAATGGCTTCGTAAATAAGCATTTTGATCTCCTTGCGAATATCCCGATCCTTGAACACTCTACGCTTCATTTGGGAGAATGCGGCACTTGCAGAGGTCAGACGATGCTGAATTTCAGCACTGATGCCAGCTTTTACAGAGAGATGGCTGTCAAGATAAGAAAAGTGATCAACATTCTCCAGAGTCACACCATTAAGCTGGATTGATGGTGGTACAGAGGGATTGGTTCGCACTTGCTAATGAAGTACTTTGGTTTTTTTGATGTTAAGCGAGAGGCCAAGCTTTTCATATGCTTCTGCAAAGACATTTAGAGTAGTTTGACAATCTTCCTCTGAATGTGCGGAGACAACATTATCATTGGCATATTGAAGTTCTACAACAGAGGTTGTGATTACCTTACTTTTTGCTTTTAGCCTACTGAGATTAAAAAGCTTTCCATCTGTTCGATATGTGATTTCCACGCCAGTGGAAAGTTTCCCCTCAACAAGATCATGGCAACGAAAATAGCAAATAAGGTCGGAGCAATGACGCATCCCTGTTTGATGCCTGATCCCATTTTCAATGGGTCACTTTGAGAGCCATTGTTATCCAAAATTGTCACCATCATGTTGTCATGGAGAAGTCGCAAAATATCCACAAATTTATCAGGGCATCCAATTCTCAGAAGGATGGTCCAGAGAGCAGTTCGATTTACAGTATCAAAGGCCTTAGTCAGATCAATAAATGCCATATACAGAGGTCGGTTTTGCTCCCTGCATTTTTCTTGAAGCTGTCGTGCAGTGAAGATCATCTCCACTGTCCCCCTGGAAGGGCGGAAAACATTTTGGGATTCAGGGAGGATGTCTTCTGAGATAGGTAGGAGGCGATTTGCGAGGATCCTTGCAAGGATTTTACCTGCGGTAGCTAGAAGAGAGATGCCTCGGTAGTTCCCACAATCTGTTCTATCACCCTTCTTGAAAAGAATGATAATTATGACATCTCCAAAGTCTTCTGGGATCTCCTCCCTTATCCAGATTTTTTCAGACTTTATGAAGTTGTTGTGTAAGTTCAGGCCCACCTTCTTTAAAGACTTCAGCAGGAATCCCATCAGGTCCACTAGCTTTGCTATTCTTCATTTGATTGATAGCTTTACTGACTTCATCCAAATTAGGGAATACTGCAAGCTCATCCCTAATTCGTTGTGGGATTTGCAAGAAGTTCTCACAAGCCACATAAGAGTTAGGATTAAGGAGGTCATGGTAATGCTCTTTCCAATGCAGTGCAATAGATTCTTTATCCTTTAGGAGTTTGGTACCATCTATTGAATGTAACGGATTTGTACCATAATTTGTTGGCTCATAGATGGCCTTTGTGGCATTAAAAAAGCCCCGTGCATCGTGAGCATCTGCAAAATGCTGGATTTCTTGAGCTTTATTTATCCACCAGGCGTTCTTAAGTTCTCTAGTTCTTCTTTGGACCTCAGCCTTTGCAATAGCATAGATTTTTTTCTTAGCAGTACAGTTAATGTCTTTTTGCCATATCTGGAAGGCTTTCCTTTTCTTGTCAATAATATGTTCAATCTCATTATCATTCTCATCAAACCAGTCCTGATGTTTCTAAGTTTGGTATCCAATAGTTCGTTCACATGCTGCAATAATGGAAGTCTTCAGTTTAATCCAGTGTTCCTCAATGTTTTCAGGGAGTTCCGTAGGTAGATGTTTCTTGAGAGTTGTTTGAAAGCAAGCTCGCTTAATAGGATCTTGAAGGGCGTGGATGTTCATTTTATGCTTTGGTTTTCTTCCTTGGAGCCTACGTTGAGGAACAATATTAATGGCCATAGTGGATCAAATTAATCGGTGATCTGTCCAGCAGTCATCAGCACTCATCATGGTTCTAGTGAGGAATAGATCACGACGATCTCTGGCACGGACAATTATGTAATCCAGGAGATGCCAGTGCTTCAACTGAGGGTGCTTCCATGATGTTTTAAATTTATCTTTCTGGAGAAAGAGTGTATTTGTAATAACAAGATTAAGCTCTGCACATTTAGTCAGAAGAAGAATTCCATTGAGGTTGCTATTGCCAACTCCTTCTTTCCCAATGGTTTCTGGACATAAATCAAAATCACGCCCAACTCTTGCATTGAAATCGCCCAAGAGTGGCTGTATATTATAGTCAGTAGGGATTTTTCGCGTTCTACCATGTTAAATGAAAATATCCCCCACACCCCTTTCTGGTGCTTTGTATAGCCCCAATTCAAAACAAAAACTTACAAGGCTTATACTGTTGGATTCAGAATCGCTTGCTCTACAACTCTGGAAGTTTTCTTGGTGATACACAACCCCCCCATGGAGAATCCACAGGTTAAAGTGAAAAACGGGAGGAAAAAAAACTAAAGCCTTTTGGACTTTTTTTCCTTGAAATTGACATAATCTGTTGTCCTTGATTACAACTCAGAGACGACTCTAAGGTATCCCTAATCAATTGCCCGAGCTTGCCCCAAACACTGTACTTCATCTGAAGTAGGTTTCAATTTAAAAAACGGCATGGTTTGCTTTTAATTAAGTGATTAAAAAATGCCTTAGAGTGGGTTATAACGTACCGCATGCGCAAAAGAAAGACTTCTTTCATCTTACTCTTCCTCCCCCTCCCCTTCCAGTTACTTGGAGGAAGCAGGGGAAGTCTGCTCCTGTGATTGGTGGGCAATAGACATGTGACTCACACTGGCCTTCTGCTGAACTTGCTCTGTGTGATTAAGCAAGAGAGAGAGAGAGAGAAAGAAAATGGCCGAAAATGAAGGGAGAAAGCAGCAGGAGATGGGAGGTGAGTGGGAAAGAGTTAAAAAATGGGGGAGGGACTTTCTTTCTGTTCTTCTCCAGTCCTGTTTTAAAGCAATTAGGCAGGGCTTACTTAGGTATTACAGTTTTTTATTATGTAGGAAACTAATACTGATTTGTTTAAAATTAATACTGATGTTTTGCAATGACCAAGTTGTTTAACAATAAAGTATTATATGGGCTGTATGTATTTATACATCTGCAGTGTGTGTGTGTAGTCTTTCTAACAACTCTGTGATTGGGTTGGTGATTGGAAACCAAGACAACTCACAACAAGAAATAAATCCCTGTAAAATCCAGCAACCAAAAAGCAAGAATAAACAGTTGGAAAACAGCCTAAAGAGGCATGATTCTGAATTTTGGGTTGGGTGAATGAAGTTTATTTATTATTTGATTTATATCCTGCCCTTCCTCCCAGTAGGAGCCCAGGACGGGAAACAAAGTACTAAAAGACAGTTCCCCGAACTGTGGAACAGCCTCCCCGATGAGGTGCGCCTGGCGCCGACGCTACTATCTTTTCGGCGCCAGGTGAAAACCTTTTTATACTCCCAGGCATTTTAAAGTGTGTTTTAATAGCATTTTCATCATTATTTGTATTTTGGATGTTGTTTGGTTCTTTTATTGTTTGTTTGTTTTGTTTTCTTGATTTATTGTATTTATTGTATTTATACATTGCTTGTTTTTTATCTTTTTGTACACTGCCCAGAGAGCCTTCGGGCTTAGGGCGGTATATAAATTAAATTAAATAAATAAAATAAATAAATAAAAGCACTTTAAAACATCATAAAAAACAGACTTTAAAATCTATTAAAACATATTTGAAAACATTTTTAAAAAGCTTTAAAAATATTTTTTTTTTAAAAGTAAAGGCTTAAAAAAGCAATTCCAGCACAGACTCAGACTGGGATAAGGTCTCAGCTTAAAAGGCTTGTTGAAAGAACAAGTTCCTTATCACTTGAGGCTGTAGTTCTCTGCACACTTCCCAGTTTAGTAAGCCACATTGAATACATTGGGACTTGCTTCTGAGTAAACAAACATTGGATTGCACTATAAATATATTTACAGATTGTGTAATTAATAAACATATTTGATATTCATGTTTATATAAATATTTCTTCATACTGCGTCCCAATAAGTATTTGATTTCACACTATGGATGTAGATGATTTTTTCTCTACATTTTAAGTGTGCCCTTCTTCCTTGGGGTGGTCATGGTACTCTGTTGTTTTCATCTTGAGGGGAGGATAGGCTGAGAGATGGTGAGTACCACATGGTCACCCAGTATACTTTATAGCTCATTTCCATTTTGAAAAATTAATTAAAATGATTTACATGCAGGCAAAGTTGATTAAGTAGATCAACACATTTAAAGCACATCCAACTCACATTTAAAGCCCATGACTTCGCCTAAAGAATCCTGGGAAGTGTAGTTTCCCCCTCACAGTTATAGTTCTCACCACCCTTAACAAATTAAAATTCCCATGATTCTGTGGTGGGATTCATGTGCTTCAAACGGGTGTTGAATGTGCTATAAATAAATGTTGTAGGTATGATGTGCATTCAAGAGTGAATTGCAAAGACATTTTTTAAAAGATACTTTTTTAAACAGGGGGAGGGTTGTAGCTCACCGTTAGGGCATATGCTTTGCATACAAGGTCCAAAATTCAATTCCTGGAAAAGACTATTGCCTGGAATCCTGGAGAACCAATGCTAGTCCATGTCATGAGTACTGAGTTAGATGGTACAAAGTGGCCTGAGTCAGTATGAGGAAGATTCCTTGGTTCCTAAAAGTGAGAAGAGACTCAAGGGCCACAGTGACTCTAACATTTATTGATGTATTTTTATTTGCAACATTTATATACCGCTTTAGTGTAAAAAATCTCAAAGGTGTTTACAGAAAGACTTAAAACAATAAAATTATTGGCAAAAGCGTTAAGGACAGATATTTTAAAAAGTTCAAAATAATAAAACCAACAATGAATTAAAAACAGATTTAAAAACACAATAGCTTCTACATGCCTGGAGAGGCTTGCCTCAAGAAAACTGATTTTAGCAGGTGCTGAAAAGAGGCGTCTGCCTAATGTCAATAGGCAAGGAGTTCCAAAGCGTAGGTGCTGCCACTTTACAGGACTGATTTCTTACAAGGGCAGAACAAGTACTAGGTGGCACCCATAACATGGAAAGCACAGCTTGAACTTGGCCTGGTAGCAAATCAGCAACCAATGCCGATTTCAGAGCAGAGGTGTAATGTGCTGATAGGATCTCACTCATGTCAGCAATCGTACTGCAGCATTCTGCGTTAACTGAAGTCCCCAGGTCAGGTTGTGCTGCATGGGGATTTCTGTGACCTTGGCTGACTGGCTGCTAGGATTTTTTTAGTTTGGGTTCTTGGTTATGAATCCTGACTGGTTGTGGGATGCAGAGTTTTCTGCCTTATTCAAAGGAATCTTGTTGTGGTTGGTATGGTATTGCATTTAGGAAAGTGTTACTGGCTTTTGTGTTGTTGTTTTTTCTATTTGCATTTCACTTATCTTTAACCTCACTCTGTTACAGCCATAGAAGCAACAGCAGTGGTTCCATGTGCTCAAGACAACCCCCTTAAACCCACTGGTGATGCACCTTGTTGGTTGCATGACAGTTTGCCCAATAGTGGTAAAAGAGAATTCATATATTTGGAAGTGTGGCTGCAACTGTTGTTCCCAAGCTGCTGCTTATGAAAGTAGACCAAACCATGTGTGTTTTCTCTCTGTCCATTATTGCTTACTGGAACTGGGTTGGCTGTCATAGTGAGTTTATAGCAGCCCACAGGGTAGACAGAAAGGGTAGAGAAGCTTCTTACTCTTACTCATTTCTCAGACCTCTTTCTGAAGGGTCAAATCTGTTAAGAATTTTGGAGCAGCCATGTTAAAAGATACGGGCAGGGCACTGCAGGCAGGGGGTTGCCAACCCTGTTTGGATATGGATGTCTTTGCAGAGGATCCATAGTCAAGGTTTACCAACATCACAAGCCATGCTATATCTACTCAGAAGTAAGTCTTGTTGAGTTCTGTGGTGCTTAGTCCATTAGTAAGTGTGTTTAGAATTGCTGCCTTTGGGGACATCCATCTTTACTCCTGAGTGTTCCCATCTAACATCTTCACAACACTAGGCTCCTTTCCTCCTACAATGGCCTTCTGGTGACTGGCCTGGGGGCACTTAAACCCTTCTTGCCGAAAGCAAATGGGCTAGATTAAATGTTCCCTACCCAGGCTTCATATTTTAGCTAAGATTTCTGTCTTAATTTTCAATCAGAAAAATGTTTTTTTCTTCATTGTATGCTCTATACAACTGTGATTGATGCTTAATGTATCATGCTTAATGGCAACACTAGGGCCCATCCCTGTGACATCACTCAGGAGTACCTCCTCTGGCCCACCCCTGACATTTCAGGGTTTGGGATGCTTCTGACCTGGCAACCCTAATTCCCTCCTTCCATTGTTCTTAGCCAGTGAGAGACACCACAGTAGTCCTGGAAAAATGAAGAATTTTAGTCTGCTTGCGTGCTGCATCTGCAGAATCTAGCAGGTTAGAAAACTGCACATGCCCACTTGATCAACACATGCAGCTGCTCCACCCCTTAGCCATACACTTTCTGGTTGCGTCAGCAAGGAGAAGCAGCTTTCATCTCAGTTGCCTGTTTCTCAGGATATGTGTCTTAAGTGGTGAATGCAATGGGAGGGTCTGCCTGTCATCATGGAGGGTGGAATAAAAGGGTTTAATTCCACTAAACACTCCCTCCCGTGAACAGATACAAGAAATAAAAGCAAACCTCTCTGTAGAAAAGGCAGTGATACTAGCATTTGCATTTTTCAGCCCTGTACCCACCTTGTTAAATGGTGGTTACTCCTAAGTAAAGTTGCATTGGAATGCAGCCTCGCTCACCCTGTTGCGTGACAGAGCCTCTGTTCAGCAATTCAGAAAAGGCTAAAAAGTATTTTTTGATACATACCCTTCTTCAAAATGACTGGCAGGCATCTCTCCACCAAAGATCACCCTACTTTCATCTCCCCAGGGATGGATATGTGTGTGTGTGTGTGTGTGCATGTATACCTATACGCATGTGTATATATATACATACACACAGAGTCGCTCCCTCTCTCTGTGTATATATTCAATGCAGTGGGGGGTGTAACCTTCCCCCCCTTAAGGCATGGAACAGCTACCCTGTCTAATGCTACCATAGCTTGCCGGGTCTCTAGAATTCACTGCATTTTTATTTTCTTTTTAAAAAAAGAGGTGCCATCACCCAGGTCTCCATCATGTTCTAGCCTTTATCATAGAAGGCTCCATTTCCCCCCTCTCTGATCGGATATGTGAGAATCGGTGTACTAAAGACACTTCTTACATGCTCAGACATGCTCCCTTTAGATAAGATGATTGACAGAGCTGATAATATTGAAATCTTGATTTCTATTTGCATTAAAAGTTGTATGGTTTTTATAGTGCTGCATTGACTTGTTTTATGTTTGTTGTTTTTATTGTTTTTATGTTTGTAAGCTGCCCTGAACTCCGTTTTTAACAGTGGAAAGGCAGGATATAAATCCTCTTAATAAATAAATGTTCCGTAATAGGCATTTAAGTTTGAAAATGAAGGATTTTTTTAAATCTTCAAATTCTCCCCCAGTTTCTGGTGGTAATTGCTAGGCACAAAACAAAACTGGACAATGCAACTTTTAATATGATTAATTTGCCTAATCAGGACATTATTTGCATACTATGCAAATTATGCAACTAATTTATAATTTGCATAATATGCAAATCAGCCTGCCCGGATTTGTGGAATTGGAATAAGCAGCCCTACATGTGACTCACACTGGCCTTCTGGTCAGCGTTGCTCTTCCCCCGTGCTCTGTGTAAGGAAGCACGAGGGAGGAAATGGACAGCCAGACAGTTAGGAGAGAGAGAAAGAGAAAAATGGATGGTGGAGGGAGAAAGGCACAGGGCAAGGATGATGGAGAAGGCAGCAGCAGAATGGAGGTGAGTGACAGTGATGTGTGTGTGTGTTCCCACCCCCGCTGTCTCCCGCAGCCTGCTCTTTCCTCTGGCTCAATCGCCCTGCCACCCCCACCCCCTATCCTTAAATGCCTTTGAAGACGGTTCGGAAACTGCAACTAGTGCAAAATGCAGCGGCTCGACTGTTAACAAGGACCAAACGATCAGAACATATAACACGTGTTCTGGCCCGTTTGCACTGGTTGCCTGTTTGTTTCCGGGCAAGATTCAAAGTGTTGGTTTTGACCTATAAAGCCTTACACGGCACGGGTCCGCAATACCTGGTGGAACGCCTCTCCCGATATGAGGCTACCCGTACACTACGTGCAACATCAAAGGCCCTCCTTCGGGTACCGACTCATAAAGAGGCCCGGAGGATGACAACAAGAACTAGGGCCTTCTCAGTGGTGGCCCCCGAACTATGGAATAGTCTCCTTGACAAGGTGCGCCTGGCGCCAACATTGTTATCCTTCCTCTTTTCCCAGGCATTTTAACATATTTTAGCATATTTAGCACATTCTGGTATTGTAAATTTAAATTGTGTAATATGTTTTTAGCTCTGGGGAATTTTTGTGGTATATTTGTATTTACTATGTGATTTTATTATATTACTGTATTTTTATATTTATGTTGTACACCGCCCAGAGAGCCGTTGGCTGTGGGCGGTATAGAAATTGAATAAAATAAATAAATAAATAAATGGGTTTATAAATGACAAAAGGTCAAATACTTTTTGTTTGCAGTGTGTGTGGCTGTTTGACCTGTGCTCATAACATTGTTGTAGTTATTTTGAGATTGTATGAGACTCTTTGTTTGTAACACTTTAATCCTGAATTTAGCTCTTGGATCTTAAATCTCTCTCTCTCTCACACACACACACACACACACATGCATAGTGGAGCAGTGAGGAGGGGTGGATATAGTGCTGGAGAATGCATAGGTTGGGTTAGGTTTTATTATTATTGTTGAGATTTTTAATGTTTTAATATATTTGTATGTTTTTATTTTGCACATCGCCCAGAGTGGCTGGACAGCCAGCCAGATGGGCGACTAATAAATTTAATAAATAAATAAATAAACAGGTTACAGCAGCCATGTTACAGCAACCCTGCAAAGTAGCCTAGTATGGCTGTACAGATATTGGAGGGGGGGGCTGAGAGGGAGTTGTGTATGTCAACCCTGAAGTGTAGTCCAGTGTTGTTCAGTCTCTTGGTTTTGTGTTTTTTCTTTTTCTTTTTTGAAAAGAACTTTTAAATTGACTGTAGCAGCAGAATTATTTCTTTAATTTCTTTAATTTATTAAATTTATATCCCACCATTCCTCCCAGAAGGAGCCCAGGGTGGCAATGGGTGGAGGGATCATTGCTTTCCCACTCATGGGAGAAAAGTAGAGGCTTCTTGTGTTTGGGTTGATGCTGGTGGTATAAATCCTTAAATGGGTTTATAAATGACAAACGCTCAAATGCTTTTTGTTTGCAGTGTGTGTGGCTGTTTGACCTGTGCTCATAGCATTGCTGTAGTTATTTTGAGATTTGATGCGACTCTTTGTTTGTAACACTTTAATCTTGAATTTAGCTCTTGGTTGTTTAATCTTAAATCTCTTTCACTCACTCACTATCTGAAATTAGTCCTGTGTTGAAGCCCCCATCTGAAACTAGTGGTGTGTTGGCCACTACTTTCCACTTTTGTGAAAGCCTTTGCTGTATAGGGAAGAGGCATTTTCATCTTTTGCAGAGAACAGAAGGTCGTCATCAAACATTTGCAGTTAGTGTAATATCATATTACACTAATGAGGTGGCCAAGTGGTTTTTCTGTTTGTGACCAGTAGTGCAGTAGCAAATTAAAAAGTGCAGCGTCTCTTCATGGTAGTCACAGCCATGCCCCACCTTCTTTTTTTGCTGCTGCGTTGAGAATAAGATCCTTTTTAATGCCTTCTCCTATAACAATAGACGTCCCTAGCTCAGTATTGACTGACAAGATTTCAGATAAGGATCTCTCCCAGCCCTAATTGGAGACGCTGGGTATTGAATGTGGGGACTTTTGCATGCAAAGCATGTTCTCTGCCACTAAGCCATGACCCTCTTGTAAAGGTAAAGGCATTCTTGATGGTAATATAACATTTAAAATACACTGCTGAACTATTTCTGTTACTGCTGGTGCTAATTTGCACAGGATCCCATCTCTTACCCCCCGGATTAAAAAGCAGGGAAATTCACTAAGAGGAAAAAAACCTTGCGGTTTAAGAATGTACCTATAGCCCACAGCTATTTCTATCAAACTTTAAAAAGCAGGGAAATTGGGCAGCTATAGTGAATGCACCAGGGGAGCAGGAGACCTGACCTCCTCTCTGAGATATTGGACTGCCCTACAAATTGGTCAAAATGCAAACACCATTTGGGTTGGTCTTTCACAGTCCAATCCACTTCCTGTGTAGCTTGGAAGAATTTGGTAACATGTGCCTCTGAGCATATGGTGAGTGGTGGCAACACCTGCAATCAGCCCGAATAACAGAAACAAGACTTGTGCTGTGCTAATCTTGTTTTAGCAGGGAGGAAGCAACATTATTAAGACAGTTGATATAGTTCAGATGGTCACTTTGAATATGTCTGATTTCCTTTGCAATTTTAGTCAAGTTTCCTATAGGAAATCATTTTCTTTTGTTTCTATTTCTGCAAATATGTGAAGTACTGCCACACTTTGCAAAATTTACACTAAAAAAACTCCAAACATAATAATGGCATTGACTTCTGCAGAATAGTCTCCAGTGGACCTCAGGAGTGTGTCAATTTGCACAAGATAAAACAGTGGCAGGTGAAATATATTCTAACAAAATGCTAGGTGTGCTCTATGTTTTTAATTGACCGTGCCTATCTTGCCTTAAATGAAGTGGTTTAAACATAGCAGGCTGAAAACATGCACCCTCTTTTCCCCAACAGCTAGAGTCACTGCTGAAGTAGCAACATATTAGAATTAGTCTGATTTTACATCAAACTACAGTTTCAGATTCAACGGTCAAAGCACGCAAAATAGAAATAGAAATTAACCTCCAATTTGAAACACAAAAGGCTCTCTTCACCATCATATGACACTGACCACTAAAAAGGCTTTGAAATTAATAAAAATAAATTTGACACAGATTTCTGGGATGAACAGTGAGAGAAATAAAATGTTCTAGTTTAGATTCTCTGTAGAAACATTAGTAACACAGACAAGAAGCAAAGTAAGAAGAACAGCAACAAACATAGAAAAATATAATTCTCTATCTTTGGAGATGGCAGGTGTTGCCACCACTCACCATATGCTCAGAGGCACATGTTACCAAATTCTTCCAAGCTACACAGGAAGTGGATTGGACTGTGAAAGACCAACCGAAATGGTGTTTGCATTTTGACCAATTTGTAGGGCAGTACAATATCTCAGAGAGGTGGTCAGATCTCATGCTCCCCTGGTGCATTCACTATAGCTGCCCAATTTCCCTGCTTTTTAAAGTTTGATGGAATAGCTGTGGGCTATAGGTACATTCTTAAACCGCAAGGTTTTTTGCCTATTAGTGAATAATTTTATCCTCCTTAGGTATCTCTGATAAGATGGTGTCCAGCTAGGTATAAAAATTTTCCTTGATGACTTCGTCAGCATCTAATGTTGGTGCATAAGCACTTAGAATAGTTGCCTGCTGGTTTTTGGTGAGTTTTAACCAGAGAGTTGAGAGTCGTTCATTAATGCCAATAGGAACTTCTGATAAGTTCACAAGATCATTTTTAATAGCAAAGCCTACTCCATGTGTTTGTTGTTCTTGTTCAGGCAGTCCTTTCCAGAAGAAGGTGTAACCTACTTTTTCTTCCTTCAATTGTCCCTCTCCTGCTCTTCCAGTTTCTTGGAGTGCTGCTATGTCAATATTAAAACGTCTCAACTCCCTCGCAATGATGGCAGTCCTGCGTTCAGTACTTTCACTATCTGTATTGTCCAGCAATGTCTGCATATTCCATGTTCCAAAACTGAATTGTCTTTTGTGACCGCTTAAGTGGTGACCCCACTGGATGCGATGATCCAGTCAGGGAGAGAGATGAGGCAGACTATTTTTAGGGCACCTTTTCTAGCCCCCTCCCCATATGGGGTGAGCAGAGTGGATCCTGTATAGGACTGCTCAGTTGTGGATATAGGTGCCGAACTACTCAACTCCCTTGGTCCTTGAGCCAGGATGACTGAGTCTGTATCCACTGCCCATGTGCCGGACCATGACTAGTGGCTTCCGGATTTCACAGTTCTGCCCCTGTCGACATTCGATGATCACCATGGGGCTTTTGTTTTATTTTGTTTTGCTTGGAAGACACCTGTGCGTGAATTTGTTTTATGTGGGGAGATTGGTGCATGATAATCAACACACAATCTTGACAGAAAAAGGCTTTGATCCAGTGGCATGGATACCACAACGATTGTAAGTCTTTTATCTGCTGCAGCCTTCATCCGCCTTCACAGCCCTTGTAACATATACATTGTTATCCTCTGCCTCTTCTGCTGTTGAGGACATTCTTGGATCGTTCTTTTGTCTGGTTCCTCTCCCTTGACCTTGACGCCATGGGTGACCCTGCTGGGAGTACATGACTCCTGACAGCATCGCTCATAGGGTTCATTGGAACACGCAAGCCCACTCACCACTGCAAGGTGATGATCCAAAACCCCCCACAGCGGATCGAATTGGCAAGTGCCAGAGAAAGCATTAACAAAAAAAGGGCAGCTCAGGATCAAATGACGGACTATTGGAATACAAGCGGATCGGAACTAGGCAGCGTACCCCATCCCTAGACATAACACACTATGGTGTGTTTTACATCTTTCTTGGTTCCCTTTCCGAGAGTGTGGTTACTGTCTACCAAAGTTAATACTATCATCTGAAATATTCAAGGCAAATATTGTGTTACTCATTTTCCTCTCTTTTGTCTTGCAAATGGATCTGGTGGCTGAGTTTGAAACAAAGAATTTCATGCCTTAAACATTCCTCTCAAATTTAATGTTGCTATCTCAACGTTTAAGGACAATATTCTGTGCAAAGTAAACAGGTGAGTTAAAGCAAAGACCTCGCTTTGCTTGGGCAAAACACACAAACTGGCGGGGAAGAAGCAGGTGTCACTCATTATTTTTGATTAGGAGGGCTGCCCTTTTCTATCTTTCAGCCAGAGGTTTTCATGTAACAATGAAGAAAATGAATATCAATGGAAAGCAAAGTCAGTTTCTAGGTAAATTCATACTAGTGCATTTGGTAAGCATTTGTCATTTACTTAGATATTGCACATTTATTATTTTGAATTGTTAGCATAGCCAGAAGTAAATAAGAGAAATGGGTCCTGGTTTGAAGTGCCATTAAGAAAGAACTTGGGTTTCATTTAGTCGGAAAATCTCAGATATGGAAAGAACTAATAAATAAATAATAATAATGATAATAATATAACTAGGTAGCTGTCAGAGGCACATCTTTCCATGACAGGAGTTGACAGATTTCTGCCCAAATCTTTCAGCTTTTCCCTTTGTAATGGTAAATTTTACAGCACATTAGACAGCTAAGAGGGTGTGCATGTGGACTCAGAGCAGAGGTACAAAGGTAATCAAAAACACACTGAAAATATTCATTGAGGCTGACATTGGAAAATGGGAACCAATTTGTAACTTGGATGCTCTTGCCTCAAATGTTCACATTGGGTATCCCCCCCTCCACTCTTTTTTAGGATTCTTGGCCCCAGTTTGCTTTTTTGTTAGCCGATGAGATCCCAACGCAGAAAAACTCACAGTGGGCTCTTGTGCCCACAGCCCTCCTTTCCATCATCTGATTCATCTTCTGATACATTCTTACATCTTGCCCTTCCTTTTCCCTCTTTCTCTGTGTTTGATACCAAACACTCTCAAAGCTTTGTTAACAACTAGGAGTCCCCACGTGCCCTCTTTTCCCCCCACTCATCGTTCCTGCCTCCCCTGATGATGAATGTCACATTAGCTAATATCCTGAATCCTGCCCTTTTTCATCTTTACTTGTTTATTTTAATTTTTTCTATCCTGCCCTTCTACCCCACCGTAGAGCACTCAGGGCAGCTCACAATGCAATCATACACAGTAAATAAAACACAATGAAACATTAAAATAGATAAAAATACATAAAAAAACAGTTAACAATTCAAGGGAAGTGACATTGAAAGAGGACTGGAGAGGTAAATAATAAACATGTAAATATAATATAAATAATATATAATAAAATATAAAATAGAAATAAACATATAGAACGGGTGGCTTTAGAGCATTTGCTATAGAGGCTTCTTAGAGTCACTCAACTTGGGGATTTGAAAATTGCCCTCTCAGCTATCACCCACTTCAGTTATCTGAACATTCCCCTCTCTATGAAGCCCACCAGCCTTATGAATTGGAAATGTCCTCTCTCCGGTCAGACACATGGATGCCTGAACGAGCCAAGCAAAGAACCTAATTAGAGAGAAAAGATGGCCGATCTCTCCCTACCTTCACCTTCTCACTACAAATGGATAACTGATTATTGGCTTAGAGCCTCTTTGCAACTGCAGGTGGACTTAAGTGGAATCAAAGCTCCATAAATCGTCCAGATGAAAGCTCTGATGGCAGCTCTGGTACCTTTTCCTTACAGCAGAGAAATATATATTAAAAAATTGCCTTCAAAGTCCACAGTCCACGATTGACTTAAGCCTGCTTCAGCACACTAACTTAAACTCTGAACTAGGTGCACATTGTGTTTGGAGTGTATATGAATTACTGGATTGGCCCATGGAGTTTAAATCCCATTCATTTCAATGGAACTTACAGGTAGATGAGCTAACCTCAGTTTCTTTCCTATTTGCTTGACATGCCTGTCATGAGATATAGCTGAATCAATCCATATCCTACTTCTTCCCCTCCACTCTAACTCTCTCCTCTACTTGCTGCTCCCATGTACAGAAAAGGAAATGTTGGCAGATGTGACAGGGTGTTGCAAACTATTAGAGCCATCTGGCAAATCTTTTGGGGGGGAGGGGATGTGAAGTCAAAAGATTGTTTTCTTTTCTCCTCTTCTCCAGGGTATAATCTATATCCATTTTTGTATTTCATGCAGTTTTCATGAAGGAGGAATTGTAGAAAACCGGCCAGCTGTGAGCCAAAATCCATCCTAAGTGCCAAGCCCATGCCTCCTTTAAAGAATTGACGCACATCTTTTCTAACCTTGTTCCATAATTACCTTATTACTCCAGTAAGAGCAGGGGAAAAAAATCTATATTTCAAGAAACCTTCACCAGTCTTCAATCTAAGAAAAAAAATCCTCTGTGGGATTTTCAGAATGAGATGCTTTCACTCTGTTAGTTCTCAACTAAATGGCTTTTCTTCTGGGTACCATTTGTTCCACAGTAAAGAAAGAACAAAAGAAAGGACATATAGATTTCCCTGACAGAGCAGACCATTAGCCATGAGCTGAGTCACAATGTCTCTGACTTGAAAAACTAGAGGAGGAAAACCTTCCATAAGTGAGTTTAACTTCTCATGAGGGATTATATGACCACTGATAACCAATTTTTGAATTTCTAAGATATTCCTATGTCCTGCCAGAGTAGTCCTTTGACTTGCTCATATCATTCCTTCAAAGTAGTCAGCTTTGCAGCATAAATAATATTGTATGATTTGGGGTAATCCTAAGCCCCCTCTGCTGTAGTTGCTGTTGTTTTAAACAGTACCTTTTTGTTACTCTGGATGGATTATTTTGCCATGTAAATTATGTTATTAATTACTGCCAGGTGCTAAGCATTATGAAACAAAGTGTGTGGGATAAAAATAAATGGGGTTCCTGATAGAATACTCACTTCTACAGTGGCTATTCTTACAAACCAAATTAGTATGCAGACCATTTTTCAATATCTTTTCCAACTGCTACAAACTGTTTTTAATTATTATAGTCAGACTATGACCTAGACTCACTCTAAATCTGAATTCCAAGATGTTTAATTGTTTTATCTTTCCATTGCATATTACTGTTCAAAGCCAATTATATCTTGGTTTCTGGTGGGATTAATTTGCAACCATTCTGCCTTGTTTGTTTTATAGTCAGATAATTTCTAAATTTAAATAAAAGTGCTTATTATTGGTTCTGGAAAATATTCTAATGGGTTCAATAATGTCAAGGCCACTTCATCCACATACATAGTTATCTTTAATTAAGCCTGTGCAAGGTACATTCCAGAGATTTTGATTCATATTGGCTCTGGTTCCAAAAACAAATCTGTTTCAATAATTACATCATAATCTTAATAATCAGCTTTCCTCTATGGTGGGAGACTCCCTACTGCATGAGATGGATACCAAGTATGCCAAGAAGACCCATGGACTCACTAGGTATGTTGCATCCTGGAGGATGGATTAGAGATGTGACGGGAGGGTTGCCATTGCTCAAAAAACCCACTAACACGTATTCCTTTCTTCTCATCCCTGTGGGAACAAATGATACTGCCAACAGGAGCTTCAAAGAAATCACATCAGACTATGAAGCTCTGGGAAGGAAACTCAAGGACTTTGGGTCCCAGATAGTTTTCTCGTCCATCCTTCCAGTACTTAAGAGTGGAAAGGAAAAGAAAAATACTCTGGGTGAATGACTGGCTAAGAAGGTGGTGCCGACACGAGAGATTTGGATTCTGGGACCACAGGTTACGCTTCCTGGAAGATGGACTGCTGGCAAGTGATGGGTTGCAGCTCTCAAGGACTGGGAAGAATGTGTTTGGCCACAGAATGGATAAATTCACCAGGAGGGCTTTAAACTGAATCCTAGGAGTGGGAGACATAAACTTGGCAGTAACGACTAACAAAGGCTTGTGCACAGTAAGAGGAGCTGAGGGAATGGCTCTAATGGGGCCCAGAAATAGGCTTCATAAAACTGTAGGAAGGAAGCCAGGCCGTAAATCACATGGTCTCTACGTCTGTATACTAATGTCCAGAATACGGGAAACAAGATGAACTTGAACCCAATACAGGCGAATAAATACAACTTGATAACTGAAACTTGGTGGGATGCCTCCCATGACTGGAATACAGTAGTTGAAGGATACAATTTGTTCAAAAATAACAGAAGGAATAGAAAGGGAGGCCAAGTTGTGCTATATGTTAAAAATATTTATCCCTGCACAGAAATACAGGAGGATGAGCTTGGTAGATCCAGAGAGCACCTGTATAAAAATTAACAAGGTAAGGAATAAAAGGAACATGGTGGTTGGAGTCTACTACCAACCACCCAATCAAGAAGAAGATGAAGATGAAACCCAATATCTCGAGGAGGCATGATGTAGTAGTAATAGAAGACTTCAATTGCCCTGATATTAGTTAGGAGACAAATTCTGCCAAATGCAGCCCCTCCAATAAATTCCTGACTTGTGTTGGAGATAACTTTCTCCTACAGAAAGTGGAGGAAGCAACTAGAGGATCAGTTATCCTTGACTTGATTCTAACTAACAGAGATGATTTGGTAGATGAAGTGGCAGTTACGGGAACTCTGGGGGAAAGTGACCATGCTGTACTTGAATTCTTGGTTTTAAAGGAAGCAAAAGCTGAGGGTAGCCATAGGCATACCCTGGACTTCAGGAAAGCCAATTTTAATAAACTCAGAACAATGGTAACTAAGGTTCTGTGGCAAGGTACCCTAGTGAGAAAAGGAGTCCCAGATGGGTGGGAGTTTCTAAAAGAGGAAACTCTAAAGGCACAGTGGCAAATAATTCTGTCAAAGAAAAAAGGGGAAGACAGCAGAAGAAGCCAATGTGGCTTCACAGAAAGCTTGAAGATGACCTGAAAACAAACAAACAAAAAAAGGACACATACAGGAAGTGGAAGGAAGGCCAGACCACAAACGAAGAGTATTGCAGGGATGCCATTAGGAAGGCTAAAGCCGAGAATGAGCTGAGGCTAGCGAGGGATGCTAAAAGCAACAAAAAAGCTTTCTTCAGGTATGTCCATAGTAAAGGCACAGAAAAGAAATTGTGGCACAGCTACTCAATGAAGATGGCAAAATGATAACAGATGACAAAGAAAAGGCAGAAGTGCTCAATTCTCACTTTGACTCAGGCTTCCCCCAAAAGAAGGTCTATGACCCTCCTGGGAAACATGAAGTTTTAGGGGTAGGATTGCAGCTTGAGATTGATAGATCTGAAATTGATAGATTGAGATTGATAGGTCAAGGAATACCTAATCACTTTGAATGAGTTCAAATCTCCAGGATCCAATGAGCTGCATCCCAGAGTGTTGAAGGGACTGGCTGAAGACCTGTCAGAACCACTGTCTATTATCTTTGCGAAATTGTGGAGAATGGATAAAGTGCTGGAGGCTAGAGAAGGGCTAATGTTGTCCTATTTTCAAAAAGGGCAAAAAGGAAGAACCTGGGAACTACAGACCAGTCAGCCTGATATCAATAACTGGGAAAATTATGGAGCAGATTATAAAGTGGTCAGTCTGTAAGCACCTTGAAAACAATGTAGTGATTACTAGAGGGCAACATGGATTTATCAAGAACAAATCCTGCCAGACTAATCTTATCTCATTTTTTGACGGGGTAAATGTCCTGGTAGACTGTGGGAATGCTGTAGACATAATGTATCTCGACTTCAGCAAACCTTTTGACAATGTGCCCCATGGTATTCTGATTAGCAAGCTAGCTAAATGTGGGCTGGATGCAACAACTATCAGGTGAATCCACAGTTGGCTACAGAATCATACTCATAGAGCGCTTATCAGTGGTTCCTTCTCAAATTGGAGGGAGGTAACAAGCACAGTACTGTATCACTCAGTCCTGGCCCAGTTATTGTCAACATTTTCATTAATGACTTGGACAAGGAGATGAAGGAAATGCTTATCAAATTTGCAGATTATACAAAATTGGGCGAGATAGCTAATACCTTGGAAGACAGAAAAAAACCTGATCTTGATAGGCCGGAGCACTGGGCTGAAAACAACAGAACAGGGACAAGTGCAAAGTTCTACACCTAGGAATAAGAAATCAAATGCACAGTTATAAGATGGGGGATACTTGGCTCAGCAATACTACATGTGAGAAGGATCTTGGAACTGTTGTTGGTCACAAGCTGACCATGAGCCGACAGCGTGATGCAGCTGCAAAAATGGCAAATGCTATTTTACGCTGCATTAACAGCTATGATTCTATACTGTTGCTGTGTTGTTAACAATTAATGATTTGCTAAGGATTGCTATCAATAAAATCAATGTGCCTGACTCTCTATGTGTTCCTTCCTTTGTTTTGTAAATTCACTGTACAGTAGGGCCCCGCTTACCGGCGTTCTGTTTTGCGGTGTTCCACTGATGCGGCAGCTTTCAGTTTTGGGAAATTCCCCATTTTAAAGCCAATTTTGCGATTTTACAGCATTTTGCGACATTTTCGCGTGACGCAGCCCTTTATAGTCAATGGGTTCCACTTTACGGCGATTTCCGCTTTACGGCGGGGGCCTGGTCCCTAACCCGCCATATAAGTGGGGCCCTACTGTAATGGCCAATGGTATTGACATTAATGTTAATTTGCATCGTAACTGCAGTCTTTATTAATATTTAACACCTAAGTGTCTTTCCTTGCTGTCATAATTTCTAGTGTGAGTTGCGGCCACAATAACAATAAATTACTCATTGGGGTTCAGTGAGTCCCACTGACTTCCATGGGGAACACCTCCTGATAAGTGTGTACAGGATTGCAGCCTGAATTGGTTAGTCTTAAAGGTGTCACACAGGACTGTTAACAAGGGACCCCATAAATAAAATAGAGGGATATTAAGTGGCCTAGGACCTGAGAGAAGTCTTATGAAGTCTGATTTTGAATTGGAAAAGTGTTTGTGTGTGGCCAAATTCAGACTCATGAAATAACCTACCCTAAAAATCAAAGAAAAAAGAACCTGACTGGGACGCAAGCAGGATATCTAAGCCTACAAATATTGGACTTAACATGTAGGTTCTCATCAAATCCAATGTGTGGCTGTCCACTAGGAAGGGCTGCCTTGATGGGGTGTGCAGAGTTTTCATCTGCACCACCCCCTGCACCATCCTTCATTTTGAAATAACACTGTAGAGTTGCCAAAGTGTTTTAAAGCTCTTTCTAGCTTCATAACATTCCTGTAAAGTAGATCATAATGCAATTTTATAATAATAACACAGCCTACTTTAGCATTCTTGGTAATGCATGAAAGCTTATGTAATGATACATTTGCTAGCCTTTAACATGCTACTGCACGTTATACTTGGAGTGAGTGAATTAAAATGGACGGGAATGGGACATTTTCATTCAGACCACTACAAAATATTTTATGCAGGAAATGAGAAATTAAGAAGAAACAAGGTTGCTTTAATAGTGAGAAGTGATGTAGCAAAAGCAATTAGGAGCTACAATGCAAGGTCTGAGCGAGTTATGTCAATGAGATTAAATGGGAAACCTCTTAACATAACCATCATCCAAGTCTACGCTCCAACTGCAAACACAGAAGAAGAGGAATTGGAAAGATTTTATGCAGAAGTACAGGAAGAAATTGATCACACACCAAAACAAGATGTTCTGATAGTCATGGGGGACTGGAATGCAAAAGTAAGGAACAGAGAAGAACTAGGAATTGTGGGGAAATGGGGCTTAGGAGATAAAAATGAAGCAGGAGAAAGACTTACCGAATTCTGTGAAGCCAACAATTTGTTTCTTGCAAACACATTTTTTGAGCAACCAAAAAGATGACTGTACACATGGACATCACCAAATATTCAATATAGGAATCAAATTAATTATATAATTGGTAGCAGAAGATGGAGTAGTTCCATACTTCGTGCAAGAACCAGACCAGGAGCAGACTGCGGTACAGATCATGGACTGGTCATATCAAAAATCAGAGTAAAGCTAAAGCAATCATAATGCCAAAATACAATTTAAATAATATCCCAAAAGAGTTGTTAGCATTAGGCAGGAGCAGGCTGGCAGCACCATGGAGATAATATGCACACAGGGACATGAAAATTGGGGACCGGGTATCTCTTATAAAGAATATTAACCCTGGCAAATTTCAGGTGGGTAGCTTAAACTTTAAACTTAGTTGATAGAGAACCAGAAGAACTATGGATTGAAGTCAGAGACATTGTCAGGGAAGAATGCAAAAAGACAATACCTCTAGTTAAAAAGAGAGAAAGACCTCAATGGATCACTGACAAAACTCTTAAAATTGTTAAAGAGAAGGAAAGCAAAAGCAAAAGGAGATAGAAACACAGTCAAAACCCTAAATGCAACAATAGAGTGACTAGTACTAGGGACAAAGAGAATTATTACAATAGTTATTGTCAGGGCCGGCTCCAGGAATGCCGGGGACCTTGGGCATCAGCTTGCCCTGTGCCCCAGCATGTGTGTGTGTGCATGCGTGAGTGCGCGCCCACCTGCCTGCAGCCCCCACCTACCTGTCTGCTGTCTTTTACCATTGCCCTTAACGAAGATGGCGGCCGTGGTTTCCCTAAGGGGATGATGCCTCCGCCACCATCTTTGTTGATGGCATGCGTGTGTGCTACACGCGTACATCTCTGCCATCAACTAAGATGGCGACAGGGGCTTCAGTACCTTAGTGAAACCGCGGCCGCCATCTTAGTTAAGGGCAATGGTAAAAGACAGCAGACAGGCAAGTGGGGGTGTGGGGGGATGTGGTGGCCCCGTGGATCACAAAAGGGGAGCAGAGGGACGGCTGAGGGGGCCCCTGTAGCTCCAGGGACCATCGAGCCAGTGCCCCACCTGGCTGCCCTTTAGAACCAGCCCTGGTTATTGTATAGAAATAGAAGAGGACAACAAAAAAGGTAGAACAAGAGCCTTATTCCAAAGGATTAGAGAAATGAAAGGGAAATTTAAACCATGAGTATGGATGTTGAATAATCAACAGGGGAACACACTGACTGACCAAGATGAAACAAAAGGAAGATGGAAACAATACACTGAAGAATTCTATCAAAGAGATGCCCGGATGACAGATTCATTCACGGAGGAAACATATGATGAAGAACCAGAAATTTTAGAATGTGAGGTGAAAGCTGCTCTTAAAACACTTGGAAGAAACAAATCACCAGGAACAGATGGCATACCAATGGAGTTGCTACAAGCTACTGAGACTGAATCAGTCCAAATTTTGACAAAAATTTGTCAACAAATATGGAAAACTAAACAATGGCCCACAGACTGGAAGTGTTCAATATATCTTCCAATTCCAAAGAAAGGGGATCCCAGGGAATGCAGTAATTATCGAACTATTGCCTTAATATCCCATGCAAGTAAAGTAATGCTCAAGATTCTACAACAAAGGCTCTTGCCATATACAGTAGGGCCCCTCTTTATGGCACTTTGCTTTATGATGCTTTAGACTAAAGCCCCACTCATATGGTGCCTGTTCCGCTTTTATGGCGGTTTTCGGGCATCGCACGCCATTCTATTCAATGAGTTCCGCTGTTCAGCGGTTTTTGCTTTTCATCGGGGGTCTGGAATGGATCCCGCTGTATGAGTGGGGCCCTACTGTATGGAGTGAGAAATTCCAGCTTTCCAAGCTGGATTTAGAAAGGGAAGAGGTACACGAGATCATATCGCAAACATTTGTTGGATAATGGAACTGAACAAGGAATTGCAGAAGAAAATTGCCCAGTGCTTTATAGATTACAGCAAAGGCTTTGATTGTGTAGATCATGAAAAACTATGGAATGCTTTAAAAGAAATGGGGGTGCCACAGCATCTGATTGTTCTGATGCACAATCTATATTCTGGACAAGAGGCTACTGTAAGGACAGAATATGGGGAAACCGATTGGTTCCCCATCGGAAAGGATGTGAGACAGAGGTGTATTTTATCACCCTATTTGTTTAATCTATATGCAGAACATATACAGAAAGCAGGATTGGACCAAGATGAAGGAGGTGTGAAAACTGCAGGTAGAAATATCAATAATTTACGATATGCAAATGATACCATACTACTAGCAGAAACCAGTAATGATTTGAAATGCTGCTGAAAGTTAAAGAGGAAAGCACAAAAGCAGGACTACAAGCTGAACGTCACGAAGGCTAAAGTAATCACAACAGAAGATTTATGTAACTTCAATGTTGACAATGAGGACACTGAACTTGTCAAGGATTATCAATACCTTGATACCATCATTACCCAAAATGGAGACAATAATCAAGAAATTAGAGTAAGGCTAGGACTGGGGAGGGCGGCTATGAGAAAACTAGAAAAGATCCTCAAATGCAAAGATGTATCACTGAACACTACAATCAGGATCATTCAGACCATGGTATTCCCAATTTCTATGTATGGATGTGAAAGTTGGACAGTGAAAAAAGTGGATAAGAGAAAAATCAACTCATGTGAAATGTGGTGTTGGAGGAGAGCTCTGTGCATACCATGGACTGCAAAAAAGACAAATAATTGGATGTTAGAACAAATTGTACCAGAACTATCACTAGGAGCTAAAATGATGAAAGTTTATCATACTTTGGACACATAATGAGAAGACATGATTCACTAGAAAATACAATAATGCTTGGGAAAAGAGGCAGACCAAACAAGAGATGGATTGATTCCATAAAGGAAGCCACAGACCTGAACTTACAAGATCTGAATCGGGTGGTTTATAACAGATGGTGTTGGAGGTCACCGATTCATAGGGTCACCATAAGTCGAAATCGACTTGAAGGCATATAACAACAACGTGCTACTGAACTATTGTTTTGTTTCTGCTGTCAGCCATGGCTAGTTGACTACTCCTTTGTTTGAAAGTGAACCAGACTAAAACCCAGCACCATGCAATGAGCCTGTGGCAGAGAGAATGGATTGTAAATTAGGCCCCTAGATCTTATTATTTATTTATCAAATTTACATCTTGCCCTTCCTCCCAGAAGGAGCCCATGGCAACTAACACTAAAAACACTAAAACACTCTAAAACATCTTAAAATCAAAAGAAAACATATCAAAACAAAACAGTTAAAAACATGTTTAAACAAGACATCTTCTGGAGGGTGGCTTTTTTTTTAAAAAATGTAATGACCATGTTTTTGCCAATTGATTACTGGGAAGGAAAATGTGCAGGTTTTATTAAGAATTATCATCCTCAGAAATAAATGGGAAGATCATGTACAAAGTGCACCTGCGTCACCAATGAGGAATGTCTACTTTCATTTAATAAGATGATTTCACAACATCCACATTGTTCTTCTGCCTGGAAGTGGAGGAGAGATGGATAGTCATACCGTTTTAACAGGAAGTTTTTCCTAATGATGAACTGAAGTTATAGGAAGCCAAATTTTGACAGATCCTCAGGAAAAACTTAAGTTTTAGAGTGATACAAGAATTGAACCAAGGAAGGTAGTGGGCTCTCCAACACTGGAGGCCTTCAAGAGGCAGCTGGAGAGCCACTTGTCAGGGATGCTATAAGATGGATTCCTGCACTGAGCAGGGGATTGGACTCAATGGCCTTATAGGCCCCTTCCAACTCTGTGATTCTAGATTTGGATTTGGATTGGATGAGCAGTGTAGATAAGAACTTAAGAGCCTGCCACATCAGGCCAATGTCCAGTCTAGTCCTGCTCACAGCCTGAACTCCACAAATTTGTAAGAAAGGTGAAGAGAATGGGGCCACACACACCCACAAGTTAAAGAGAAAAGCACCACAAGTCAAGAGACAGCAGTCATGTAGCCTGATATTTGCTGCATGTTGCTAGGGTTTTTTTAAATAATATTTTTCAACTGCACAAATTCCCCATTCGACACTCTACTCTGCAAAAAAAAAAAAAAGGCCAAATGAGCACACCGCATGCTTTGCTCCTTGCTTGCTCCCTGTATCAGTGGCAGTTGCTTCATAGGAGTCAATCAGTCTTATCTACTATACAGCAATGGTTCATGTATGAATCCACTTTAGTTCATTAACTAACAGGACAATCCAATGGCGCTTGCACCAATGTAAAGCCCAACTGTGACACTTACACCAGAGCAAGGCCCACTGGATCACCCTGAAAGTTATCTTTCTATTTCTGCTGCCTCACTGAACTTGTGCTGCCAAAACTGGCACCTCTCAAACGCTGGGCCTTTCCTGTTTTCACAGGATAAGCACCACTCAGCTGGTGGCTGAAAACTAGTCCCTTTTACACTGTGCTCAACGGAGCCTGCAATGCAGACTTTCGGTGATTGCTGTTAGTTCACAGAAGAAAAACGCCACAGGACAGGCTCTTTCTTCTGGGCCTGCAGGTTCCTCCTCCTTCCTTCTCAAACCTTCTTCGCTCTCAGTTTATGGCTGTGTTAGGTCCAAACTTAACACGCAAGCCATCTCTGTCTCCTCAACTCGCATTCACCCGGGAGGGGGTGCGGAGATGAGTGCAATTTTTAACCCACTATCAGAGATCAAGTAAGTGCAACACAATTCCTTTGCAAAGGGGAACCCAATACTTACAAGCCAAAAGGCAGGTCAGCGTGGGAACCCGTTTTATTGATAGGTCAGAGAATATATAGCCTTTACCCCGAAAAATTACAAAATTGGGTAGCAGCGTCATAAACTACAACGAAACATTTCATTGTCACCATACCCTAAAAACATGTAGAGGAGGTGAAGGGGTGCAGAGGAAGAACATAAGTAGAAACATCAAAATATCTTTTAGACTATGGGTCTGCGTATTTCACATGTCCTTGAGATAAGCGTTCTGCGACTATGGGAACAAAAGAGTTACTGAGCAGGAGCCCCTAGCTGCAACCAGGCGCCCCTCAAGTGACAACAGATTAATATTGCTAGACTTTCATGAGAAGATTGTGGGGTAGTTGGGGAGCTTTAACATTTCTATACATGTTATGATTTGCAACTATAAGCGAAGCAATCAACTTCAGTGTGATACAGAAGTAACAGGGAATAGTGGGCAGGGAAATCTCCAGCTTAAACCGGCTTTTATTCTTTGAGCCACTGGAATGAGAAAGGGTCAGGTCACCAGGAAATATACTGACATTTTATATCCAAAGTCAATTAGAAGCCACTCTGGTGCTACTCCTAATATGTGTCACTTTAAGCAAGACAGAAGGCATAACCAAAATGTTAAATGCACCTTTTTAAATTTTTACCTAGCAGCTGCTGCAGCCCAGAGCAAGTCCCCGGCTGGCAGCCACGAGGCCCAACGCAGGATGAACCAAGTAGACCGAGGCAGCAGCACACAAGGCCTCGAGACACCAACGCCTAAATTTATGCCCTGAACCTTTTCCAATATTGCCAGGCCTACTCAGATGTCAGTAGATCTGCTGAAAAATATGCTGATCTACTGATTGTCTGAAAAATAGCTTTGAATGAGAGAAATCTACTGATATTTGGCCTTAGGTGATTAAAAAAACCAATTCCACTACAAAGCAGCAGTAAACTGCACAAGCAGCTTCTTCAGGCAGGCAACTCAGAGGAGTCAAAGCAGAGCCAGAGCCAACCTGGCAGTTGTGCTCAGTGGGAACTCTGTAATCAGCAGGATGGTCTGCTCAGTTCCCTCTGCCAGAGGGTTTAGTATTGTCTGCAGAATCAAGCTGTTGCCAACCAATGACATTTTTTCAGAGGGTTTCTAGGTGGCCTAGCTCAGTCCAGGCTTATAATTGGTATAGTTTGGGCAATTTTTCTAAAATATATAGAAACGGAGTGCATTCTGCCCTTACATAATTTGTGTCTATGCTGTTCCTTCCACTCCCGCCTGAGTGGCAGTGCAACAGCAAAAAAAAAAGAGGTGTTGGAACTCAGTTCCACCCAATTCCACCAGAAAAAAGCCCTGACTATAGTATATTACTTTACAAAGACATGTACATTCTAGTCCTTAAGAAGAATTAGCTTAGAGCTATGATGCATTTTACACAGAAACAAGCCCACACACAAGTATGCAACCTAGAGTTACCAGGTGTCCAGTTTTCGGCTGGAGTTTCTGGCTTTTGGGGGTCCCCTCCGGGTCTCCGGGTAACTCACATTAATCTCCGGACTCTCAGCTTCAATTAAAAAAAAAAGTTTCTAGGTAGTCTGGTTCCCGACATATACACCAAAACATCAGCCGCCGCCCCCGCAACTGTTAAATCTGTTTAACGGATCTGTTATAGCAGCTCCTAGCTCCACCAGATCTTGGAAAAGTTGCTTTTTTTAAACTACAACTCCCATCAGCCCCAGCCAGCATGGCCACTGGATTGGGCTGATGGGAGTTGTAGTTAAAAATAACTTTTTCAAGTTCTGGCTCTAACCCCGCCCTTGCAGGATTTTAGCCAATAAGTGAAGCGAGGGTTGTGATTTGTTGACCCAGGCAGTGCCTCGACTTAATTGCAACGTCAGGAAATGGTGGCTTTGAGATCTTCAGTTTGAGTAAGTAAGAATATTGCTTAAAGTTTTTTTTCTCTTGTGTGCAAGAGTCAGACCCTGGGCTGTTGGAGAGGGCAGTGCTTTGAAAACCTTGGCAATATGAAAGTATTTAATCCAATACTTGTTTTTCTGGGAGTAAAGCGATGCTAATCCCATGTACCTGGAGTAAACCCCATTGAATTCATTAGGACTTTTTTTTTTAGTAGACATGGTTAGGATTGTGCTGTAAATTAATGGAACTTTTAAGTAAACATAGCAAAGAATTGTGTTTGTGTTGTAAATCTTTCCCTCCCTCTCCAATCCTATTTTTAAAGCAATTAGGCAGGGTTTACCTAGGTATTACATTTTTTTATTATGTAGGAAACTAATACTGATTTTTAAAAAAATGTTCTGCAATAACCAATTGGTTTGACAATAAACTATTATATGGGGTGTATTTTTACAAGTGTGTGTGTGTGTGTATGGAGTCTTTCCAACAACACGGTGAGGTAGGGTTGGTGATTGGAAACCAAGGCAGCTCACGATAAGAAATAAATCACTTTAAAAACCAGTAACCATAAAACAAGTATAAACAGTTGCAAAACAGCTTAAAGTGGCATGATTCTGAATTTTGGGTTGGGTGAATGAAGTTTATTTATTTATTTATTTTTATTGTTTGATTTATATCCTGCTCTTTCTCTCAGCAGGAGCCCAGGGCGGCAAACAAAACCACTAAAAGCACTTTAAAAATCATAAAAGCAGACTTTAAAATATATTAAAACAAAACATCTTTAAAAACATTATTAAAAGCTTTGAAAACTTTTTTTTTATAAAAAAAGAAAAGGTTTAAAAACATATTAAAAAACAATTCCAACCCAGACACAGACTGGGATAAGGTCTCAACTTAAAAGGCTTGTTAAAAGAACAAGTTCCTTATTACTTGAGGCTGCAGTTTTTCCTGCTTGAATAAGCCCCATTGAATACATTGGGACTTGCTTCTGAGTAAACGTAGGATTGCACTATAAATATCTTTACAGGTTGTATAAATAATAAACATATTTGATAGTCATGCTTATATAAATATTTTTTCATACTGTGTCCCAATAAGTATCCAATTTCACACTATGGTTGTACAATATTTCCTCTACATTTTAAGTATGCCTTTCTTCCTTGAGGTGGTCATGGTTCTCCATTGTTTTCATCCTGAGGGGCAGATAGGCTGAAAGATGGTGAGTAGCCCATGGTCACCCACTATACTTTATAGCTCATTTGCATTTTGAAAAATTAATTAAAACAATTTACATGCAGGCAAAATTTATTAAGTGGATCCACACAATCAAACTTGCATTTAAAGTGCATGACTTCCCCTAAAGAATCCTGGGAAGTGTCATTTCTCCCTCACAGTTACAGTTCTGATTCTGTGGTGGGATTCATGTGCTTCAAATGGGTGTTGAATGAGCTTTAAATGAATGGTGTGGATCTGCCCTAGGTATGATTTGCATTCAAGAGTGAATTGAAAAGAACACTTTTAAAAGATACTTTTTTAAACAGGGGAAGGGTTGTAGCTCATGGGTAGGGCATATGCTTTGCATGGAAAGGTCCAGAATTCAATTTCTGGGAAAGACTATTGCCTGGAATCCTGGAGAGCCATTACTAATCCATGTCATCAGTACTGAGCTATGCAGTACCAAATGGCCTGAGTCAGTATAAGGCAGATTCCTTTGTTCCTAAAAGTGGGAAGAGACTCAAAGGCCACAGTGACTCCAAAATTTATTTATGTATTTTATTTACAACCGTTATATACTGCTTTATTGTAAAAAATCTCAAAGCAGTTTACAGAAAGAATTAAAACAATAACATTCTTGGCAAAAACAGTTAAAGACATGTATTTAAAAATATTCAAAATAATAAAACCAACAATGAGTTAAAAACAGATTTAAAAACACAATAGCTTCTACATGCCTGGATAGGCTTGCTTAAACAAAAATGATTTTGGCAGGTGCTGAAAAGAGGTGTCTGCCTAATGTCAATAGGCAAGGAGTTCCAAAGCTTAGGTGCTACCACTTTGTTGTTGTTGTTATGTGCCTTCAAGTCAATTTCGACTTATGGTGACCTTATGAATCAGCGACCTCCAATAGCATCTGTCATGAACCACCCTGATCAGATCTTGTAGGTTCAGGTCTGTGGCTTCCTTTATGCAATCAATCCATCTCTTGTTTGGCCTTCCTCTTTTTCCACTCCCTTCTGTTTTTCCCAGCAATATTGTTTTTCTAGTGAATCATGTCTTCTCATTATGTGTCCAAAGTATGATATGTGTCCAAGGAAGACAATGGTAAACCACCTCTGAATACCTCTTACCACAAAAACCCTATGAACAGAGTATCCAGAATGCTGCCACTTTACAGGACTGATTTCTTACAAGAGCAGAACAAGGACTATGTGGCACCCATAACATGGAAAGCACAGCTTGAACTTGGCCTGGTAGCAAATCAGCAACCAATGCAGATTTCAGAGCAGAGGTATTATGTGCAGATAGGATCTCACTCATGTCAGCAATCATGCCGCAGCATTCTGCATTAACTGCATTAACTAACTGGATGCCAGGATTTTCTTAGTTTTGGTTTTCGGTTATGAATCCTGACTGGTTGTGGGATGCGGCAGAGGCTTCAGCCCCTTAAGGAAACCTCAGCTGCCATCTTTATTGATGGCAAATCTGCGCACCGCAGAAAACAATGGAAAGGTAGGTAAAGTAGGGGGATAGTGGGGGGATGGCAGTCCGCTGATGCTTCCGCAGATCACGGAAGGAGAGCAGAGGGCCCCCTGTAGCTCCAGTAGCCCTTTTGCCAGTGCCCCACGGGCCCCCAAGAGCTCCGGGCCCTTAGGCTTCAGCCTACTAAGCGTACTGGATAATCTGGCCCTGCTCGGGCCCACCCCTAAAATCTCAGGTTTTGGGAAGCTTCTGACCTGGCAACCCTAATACAACCAGAAGCTGTTTTTTTTTTGGTCTTGTTACATCCTCTCTTTACATTTTCAGGAATAAATCTTAAACATATTAGGTGTATACCTAAAAATATAAAGTGTGAAATGACCTTTAAAATGCTCCTGTTGATATCTTGTTCTTTCCATTATTATATTCAAACAATTGTACACTTTCATTTGGATATTTTATTTGTAGTTTGCAACACAATGTTGCCTCCATCCTTTATTGTGATTGCCTTTGCTTCTGAAGGACAAACCTGAACTTGAAAAAGAAGGAACTCAGGGGGCAAATTAAATGTTTGAACATCTGAAAAACCAGGAAAGGGATACCATGATTTGCAGGAAAGAAGTGGCAGAAGCCAAAGCAGTAAAGGTTCCCCTAACATCACTTCTCCTCAGTGTTCTCCTTGTCTAGCTTCATGTGGGAACCACCACCTGAGGGAAGAAGTGGTGAGTGCGGGAAGGATCTGCTCATCACTTGACATGCCTTCCTTTCAAATTGTGGCCTCTCCCCTCCACTTCTTATCTGTTCAACAACATCCTGGCTGATACGACCCCAAATGCGTAACCATGCAAGTGTGTAAGTCTGAATCTGTGTCCTTGATATGATATACTGTACCTTGTAAGTTGAAATACATAATGTTTTCATTGACTATAAATAATTTTAATCAATTTGTGCACACACACTTTTGAATTGGATGAAGAGTAAAGATGGACCCAAAGTAGCAATTAGTTATTGCTAAAGTTACCGCTGTGATTGGAAAGACAGGATGGAAATTTATTTATTGATTGATTTATTTTATTACATTTTTAGACCGCCCTATAGCAATAAGCTCCCAGGGCGGTGTACAGCATAATAAAACAGGTTAAAATACAAGTGGATGTAAATACAATACACAATAAAACATAATTAAACATTTTCAATTTTAAATTCAAATTTTAAAATTTTTAAAATGCCTGGGCGAAGAGGTAGGTCTTTACCTGGCGCCGAAAAGATAATAAAGAAGGCGCCAGGCGTATCTCATCAGGGAGGGCGTTCCATAATTCGGGGGCCACCACTGAGAAGGCCCTAGCTCTAGTTATCGTTCTCCGTGCCTCCCTATGCGTTGGGACACGGAGAAGGGCCTTCGACGTCGAGAGCAGCGACCGGGTAGGTACATAGCGGGAGAGGCGTTCCGCCAGGTATTGCGGTCCGATGCCGTTAAGTGCTTTATAGGTAAGAACCAACACTTTGAAATTCCCCTGTTCACACTGTTAGAATTGTTTGTTTTTGGTTTATGAATGCCCAAAGCAATGGATTTCTCTCAAACAAGCATTGTACAACACACGGACCATGTTGGCACAAGTCTTTTGTTCCTCTGCCTGGAAAGACATCCAAAAGAAAAAAAAAGAAAAAAAAGAACAATGATTTATTTTACTGTAAGAACACCAAAGTGCAAAGAGTAATTGTATTTCATTGTGCAAATAGCAGAACAAACCAAATCTTCAACTTGATAGGGAGCCTGAGTTGTCGTAGCTGGGGAAAAAAATGATCAAAAACATGTCACACAGGAAAAAGGGTTTCCATTCACAAAGAAATCATTATGGTTAATTTAATTCATTGTAGCGTTTAATATAGAAAAGCTTTTCTACAGAGACTGGGAAAAAAGCCAACATTTATATATATAAATGGATTTTATTTTAGAAGCTAATGCAGTGGGCAGGATGCTTCAGGGTTATTTTATCTCTCTCTCTCTCTCCCCTCCCTGCTTCCTTCCTCTCTCTCTCTGCCTGTCTTTCAACATATATGCAAAGCTGGCATTGTATCCACAACAAAAAGTGGAGAGCAAGGAATTTGCTGCTATCTGAAGTTAACAAATTGCATTTTTGAAGAAGAGTGCAATAACATATTCCTTAGAAATGTGATTGGTGGGGCTTTTACAAATCTGCTTCCTCCCCAATTCTTTGTTAAAAGTTACTTATGTTAGTATCCCAGGCACTGATTCACCACATAGACTTCAAGGGCATAGTTATCCCACAGACTTAAACTGATTTAAGAAACATTCCAACTCTACAGGGAATCCTAGAAAATATTGTTCTGGAAAGGTAATGGGCTCAGAGTAATTAAAAGAGATTGGCTAGCAGACCCTCACCAACAATAGTTCCCAGTGTTATTTGTAGGAAGGTCTGTGACTCAATGTTAAAGGTCATGCTTTGCATGGGCAAAGGTCGCAGGTCCAACCCCTAGCATCTCCTGGTACTAGGGATGGCAATACCCCTTGGCTGAAATCCTGGGGAGCTGCTGCCAGACTGCGCTAGGTAGACCAAAGGCAGGAAGCTCTTATATCTACACTGGTATAATAGCTAAGATGGTAACAGAGCTACCCCACTAAATGTCCACTACAGTGCAGTCAGTTTAGAGGAGGAGGACGCTGACCGGACATTCCTGCTGCCCATGGGATACACAGACCATAGGAGCGGAAAGCAACATCGTCCGCCTTCCCTGCTTTCTGGTAAGCCACTAGGGTTGGTTTTGTTATCTGTTGGCTTGCCTGAACCTTAGTTGCTTAGGCAGCAGAGTGTTTACATGTTTCAGCAAGAACATATGTGGCTAAGGCTCCCACTTGGTGGGGGGAAACCCTTATTACTTCAAATTCAGCACTGCTGCTGTGCAGCGGGTCACCTTGAAGGGAAGACATCTAAAGGAATTGTTCTTTTGGATTGTTGCTACCAGTTGTTATGAGGGCAAGAGCACCACCTGTCATATTTCCCCTGCTTATTCTCTGCCTTACAGAGGTAGAGATACTTTTGTCACATCCTAAGAGTAAAACAAAATTGTTTCTATGGACCTTGTTTTCTCCCCCTCAGCCTTTGCTTACAAATTACTCTTGCAAAGGTAAGCCTCAATCCCTCTGGATATATTATAGCAGGTATAAATAAAGACTGTGGTACAGATCATTAAGTAGTAATATCGAAAATCAGAGTAAAGCTAAAGTAGAACAAAGCAATCATAATGCCAAAATACAATTTAAGTAACATCCCAGAACAATATAAAGATCAAATAAGGAACAGGTTTGAGGTTTTAAACTTAGCTGATAGAGAACCAGAAGAACTATGGAGTCAAGTGAGAGACATTATCAGGGAAGAATGCAAAAAGACAATACCACTAGTTAAAAAGAGACAAAGATCTCAATAGATGACTGACAAAACTCTTCTTCGTGGGGGGCTTTGTCAAACGCTTTGCTGAAATCTAGATAGATGACATCTACAGCATTTCCACCATCTACTAAGCTAGTGACCCGATCAAAAAAAGAGATGAGATTAGTTTGACAGGATTTTTTCTTGACAAATCCATGTCCTTCTAATCACAGCATTGTCATCTAGATAGTTGCCAATGGACTCTTTTATTATCTGTTCTAATATCTTTCTCGGTATTGAAGTCAGACTGACCGGCCTGTAATCCCCCAGATCTTCTTTTTTACCCTTTTTAAAGAGCGGGACGACGTTTGCCCATCTCCAATCCTCCGGCACCTCTCCCATTCTCCAGGATTTCTCAAAGATGATGGCAAGAGGTTCCGAGAGTACATCAGCAAGTTCCTTCAATACTCTGGGATGCAGTTCATCAGGCCCTGGAGATTTGAACTCATTTAGGTTAACTAGGTATTTCCTGACTATCTCCTTATCAATCTCGAACTGCAGTCCCGACCCCTTACTGAGATTGCTACCGATGTACTACCCACCCTGCTGCTCAATGGCTTCCCTGAACAAATTGGCCAAGGTTGTCCTGGGTGTGCTGTTGGAGGAACCCAGAATGGTGGTTTTGGGTGACTTCAACATCCATGCTGAGGCTGTCACAGGTCTGTCTCAGGAGTTCATGGCCTCCATGGCAACTATGGGTCTGTCTCAAATGGTCATTGGTCCAACACATGGAGCAGGGCATACCCTCGATATAGTCTTTGCTTCATGTGGGGAAATTGATGGGATGGCTATCACCCCACTGTCATGGTTAGACCACTTCCTGGTGATGTTTGGTCTTGCAGCCACAATTCTCCCCCGCAGGAGTGGGGGACCAGTTAGGATGGTCCACCCCCAGAGACTGATGGAATGTGGTAGATTCCTGACTGCTCTGGGGGATTTTCCAGTGGATAGAGCAAGTGATCCTGTTGAGGCCCTAGTCTCACTATGGAATGGGGAGTCTCAGTGGGCCATTGGCACGGTCACTTCTGAGGGCCAACTGAGCATGTGTTCAGGCTCATCATTAGCTTACCACATGGTGGGGGGGCCACAAAGAGATCCTGCTCTGCTGCCTCCATTGCATCCTTGAGGAGGCACCTGGCTGAGTTGTCTGTGTGGTCTCCTGACCAAGGGGGCAGACCTCTGGAGCTCACAGTGTCCAGCTGTAACTGGCTGGCTAAACACTTTGAAGATTGGCGTTACATTTGCCATTTTCCAGTCCTCAGGCACGGAGGAGGACCTGAGGGACAAGTTACATATTTTAGTTAGCAGATCAGCAATTTCACATTTGAGTTCTTTGAGAACTCTTGGGTGGATGCCATCCGGGTCTGGTGATTTGTCTGTTTTTATATTGTCCATTAAGCCTAGAACTTCCTCTCTCGTTACCGCTATTTGTCTCAGTTCCTCAGAATCCCTTCCTGCAAATGTTAGTTCAGGTTCAGGGATCTGCCCTATATCTTCCACTGTGAAGACAGATGCAAAGAATTCATTTAGCTTCTCTGCAATCTCCTTATCGTTCTTTAGTACACCTTTGACTCTCTACTCTTGGTTTAAATTTCCCTTTCATTTCTCTGATCTTTTGGAATAGGGCTCTTGTTCTACCCTTTTTGTTGTCCTCTTCTATTTCTATACAGTAACTATTGTAATAGTTCTCTTTGTCCCTACATACTAGTCGCTGTATTGTTGCATTTAAGGTTCTGACTGTGTTTCTATCTCCTTTTGCTTTTGTTTTCCTTCTCTCTTTAACCATTTGAAGAGTTTCTTCAGTCATCCATTGGGGTCTTTCTCTCTTTTTAACTTCTTTTTGCATTCTTCTCTGATAACGTCTCTGACTTCATTCCATAGTTCTTCTGGTTCTCTGTCAACTAAGTTTAAAGCCTCAAACCTGTTCCTTATTTGATCTTAATATGCTTCTGGGATGTTATTTAAATTGTATTTTGGCATTATGATTGCTTTGTTGGTTTTCTTTAGCTTTACTCTGATTTTCAATACGACCAGTTCATGATCTGTACCGCAGTCTGCTCCTGGTCTTGTTTTTGCAGAAAGTATGGAACTTCTCCACCTTCTGCTACCAATTATATAATCAATTTGATTCCTATATTGACCATTTGGTGATGTCCACGTGTATAGTCGTCTTTTCAGTTGTTCAAAAAATGTGTTCGCAAGAAACAAATTATTGGCTTCACAGAATTCAATAAGTCTTTCTCCTGCTTCATTTCTGTCTGATAAGCCCCATTTCCCCACAATTCCTAATTCTTCTCTGTTCCCTACTTTTGCATTCCAATCCCCCATGATTATCAGCACATCTTGTTTTGGTGTGTGATCAACTTCTTCATGTACTTCTGCATAAAATCTCTCCAATTCCTCTTCTGCATTTGCCCTTGGAGCATAGACTTGGATGATGGTTATGTTGATAGGTTTCCCATTTAATCTCATTGATATAACTCGCTCAGACCTTGCATTGTAGCTCCTAATTGCTTTTGCTACATCACTTCTCACTATTAAAGCAACCCCATTTCTTCTTAATTTCTCATTTCCTGCATAAAATATTTTGTAGTTGCCTGATTGGAAATATCCCATTCCCGTCCATTTTGGTTCACTCACACCAAGTATTGTAATGTTGATGCATTCCATTTCTTGCTTGATAATTTCTAACTTTCCCTGGTTCATGCTTCTCACTTTCCATGTTCCTATTGTGTGCATCGTACAACTCCATACTCTCCTTTCACATCTGTGCACATCAGCCTCTGGGCTTCCTTTCGTCTTTGACCCAGCTGCGTCATTTGTCACAGCGCTACTCGTACTTGTCCTTTGTTCTTCCCCAGTAGCTCGGTGAGTACCTTCTGACCTGGGGGTCTCATCTTCCAGCACTATCTTGTGTTGCATTTTGGATACTCTGTTCATAGGGTTTTCATGGTAAGAGATATTCAGAGGTGGTTTACCATTGCCTTCCTCTGAATTTGGATGCATCTTAATCTGGCGTTTCAGCTTTGAGCATTCCACCTTGGGTGCCCCTGCTAGGAGTCTAGCCTCTTGGTCTAGACTCCTGACGGCATTGCTCTCAGGTTCTTCAACACACTCAAACCCCCTCACCACGTTAAGGTGTGCATCCGAAGAGGAGGAACATGTAGATTACAACGCTATAAGTTCAAACCAAGTTAAAATCCAAAATAAATATATCATACCATAAAGCAAAACAGGGGAAAAAATCACCAGCCTCATACAGCTACAGAAAACTTTGGTAGCACACTAAGACAAACAACATGATCTTAGTTTATCAAATGCCTGGGAAATGTCAATGAAGGTACCAGGCAGACCTCACTGGGAGAATATTCCACAGATGGGGAACTAGAACTGAACAGGCCCTCTCCCTTCTCACCACCCTCTGAGCCTCCCTCAGAGGGGAGACCTAGAGAAGGGCTTCAGAATAAGAGTCCAGGTAAGTTCGTATTGGGAGAGGCGTTCCAGAAGATACTGGCACTCTGAGCTATAAAAAAAGTTATATGTGTAGGTTAAAACCAGCATTTTGAATTGGGCTTGGAAGTGTAGAGACAGTGAGCATACCTGGAACAGGATTGTTGTTATATGTTCTGTTTGCCTTGAAACTGTCAACAATCAGGTGGAGACATTCTAAACTACTTGAAGTTTCTGAACTGTTTTCAAAAGCAGCCCCATGTAAAGTGCATTGCAGTAATCCATCCTTGAGGTTACCAGACCTTAGATTACTGTAGCCAGGTGTTCTGACAAGTGGGGACAGATGTTCTTCTAAACAGATCCAGGTAGGCAATGAAATTTAACACCAGCTCTGCTAATTAACAAGGGTTATTCATGAGATAAGGACTAGCAGAACAAACAGCAGTAACAGAGCAGATACAACCTGAGTCAGCTGCTGTGAAACCCCTTAGTAGTTGTTGTCAGCAGCAGTTGAATTTCTCTGGGTCATCAGTCACACACTCTCCCTCCTGCTATCATCACATTAATAGCATGTGCTGGAGACTCATTTAAGGACTCAGAAAAGGAGGGGGAGTAGCGTTATACGTCAAAGACAAATACACCTCTATGGAAATCCAAGAGAGCGAACAAAGTGGTCCGATAGAGACCATTTGGGTAAAAATAAATGGAGAAACAAATAAAACCGACATGGTAGTAGGTGTCTACTACAGACCCCCTGGCCAAGAAGAGGTGGTAGACGAGGCCTTTCTCAAACAAATCTCTGAAATCTCAAGGAGGCAAGAAGTAGTAGTGATGGGGGACTTCAACTACCCGGATATCTGCTGGGAGACAAAGTGTGCGAAGCACAAAGCCTCCAACAAATTCCTGATGGGCCTTGCTGATAATTTCCTCTTTCAAAAAGTAGAAGAAGGAACAAGGGGATCGGCAATCCTGGACCTGATCTTAACTAACAGGGACTAATTGGTCACGGGAATTAAAGCGGTCGGTACCTTGGGGGAAAGTGACCACGTAATGCTGGAATTCGGGATTCTGGAGAAAGCCAAAGAAGAATATAGTCAAACATGGACCTTGGATTTCAGGAAAGCCGATTTTAGCAAGCTCAGGGAAATGATGGGTACAATCCCGTGGCTAGATAGACTAAAGAAAAAAGGAGCCCAAGAAGCGTGGGAGTTCATGAAGAAGGTATTACAAAAAGCACAATCGCAAACAATTCCAAAGAGGAAGAAAAATGGAAAACATCAGAAAAAGCCAATGTGGCTACACGGAAGACTGGTGGAGGAGGTAAAAGTAAAAAAGAGCATGTATAAAGAATGGAAGGAAGGACGCATCACCAAGGAAGAGTACCAACGAGCGGCTCGGGCTTGCAGGAATAGCGTAAGGAAAGCTAAAACCCAGAATGAGCTGAGGCTGGCGAGGGAAGCGAAGAACAACAAAAAGAGGTTTTTCAGATATGTTCGAAGCAAGAGAAAGACCAAGGAAACGGTGGGTCTGCTGCTCAATGAGGATGGCAAAATGTTGACAGATAACGAGGAAAAAGCAGAACTGCTCAACGCCTATTTTGCCTCTGTTTTCTCCCAAAAAGGGAACAATGTGCAAGCTTGCAACAGTAGCAATCTCAGTAAGGGGTCGGGATTGCAGTTCGAGATTGATAAGGAGATAGTCAGGAAATACCTAGTTAACCTAAATGAGTTCAAATCTCCAGGGCCTGATGAACTGCATCCCAGAGTATTGAAGGAACTTGCGGATTTACTCTCGGAACCTCTTGCCATCATCTTTGAGAAATCCTGGAGAACGGGAGAGGTGCCGGAGGATTGGAGACGGGCAAATGTCGTCCCGCTCTTTAAAAAGGGTAAAAAAGAAGATCCGGGGAATTACAGGTCGGTCAGTCTGACTTCAATACCGGGAAAGATATTAGAACGGATAATAAAAGAGTCCATTGGCAACTATCTAGATGACAATGCTGTGATTAGAAGGAGCCAGCATGGGTTTGTCAAGAAAAAATCCTGTCAAACCATTCTCATCTCTTTTATTGATCGGGTCACTAGCTTAGTAGATGGTGGAAATGCTGTAGATGTCATCTATCTAGATTTCAGCAAAGCGTTTGACAAAGTCCCCATGACCTTTTGATTAGCAAACTAGTCAAATGCGGACTACATGGAAATACTGTCAGGTGGATTCACAACCGGTTGGAAAACCATACTCAAAGAGTGGTCGTCGGTGGCTCTGCTTCGGACTGGAAGGAGATCTCAAGTGGAGTGCCACAGGGCTCTGTCCTGGGGCCAATACTCTTCAACATTTTTATCAATGACTTAGACGATGGGGTGGAGGGAAGCCTTATGAAGTTTGCGGATGATACAAAACTGGGAGGGATAGCTAACACGATGGAAGACAGGAATAAAATCCAAAGGGACCTGGATAGACTAGAAAATTGGGCTGAAATTAATAAAATGACATTCAATAAAGACAAATGCAGAATTCTGCATTTAGGCCACAAAAACAAAATGCACGGGTACAGGATGGGAAATACCTGGCTTAAGTAGTGCGTGTGAGAAGGACCTTGGAATTGTAGTGGATCGCAAGTTGAACATGACCCAGCAGTGTGATGCTGCAGCAAAAAAGGCAAACGCGGTTTTGGGCTGCATAAACAGAGCTATAGTTTCCAGGTCGAGGGAAGTAATAGTCCCACTATATTCTGCATTGGTCAGGCCTCATCTGGAATACTGCGTTCAGTTCTGGGCGCCTCATTTTAAGAAATATATAGACAAGTTAGAGCGGGTCCAGAAGAGGGCAACGAGGATGATAGCCGATATGGAGAACAAGTCTTATGAGGAAAGGTTGAAGGAACTTGGCATGTTCAGTCTGGTGAAGAGAAGGCTGAGGGGTGACATGATTGCACACTTTAAGTACCTGAAGGGCTGTCACATAGAGGAGGGTACAGATTTGTTCTCTGCTGCCCCAGAGGGTAGGACTAGGTCTAATGGTTTTAAGTTGCAGGAGCGTAGATTCAGATTGGACATTAGAAGGAACTTCTTGACAGTAAGGGCAGTTCGGCAATGGAACCGACTGCCTAGGGAGGTGGTGGGATCCCCTTCGCTGAATGTCTTCAAGCAGAGGCTGGACAGCTATCTGCGGGAGATGCTCTAGCTGTGGATTTCCTGCTGTGAGCAGGGGGTTGGACTCGATGGCCTACAAGGCCCCTTCCAACTCTATGATTCTATGATTCTAAGCAGTGAATTGCCATAACTTATATACTAGTGGACTATCCCAGCCCTTTGGCCTCATTGGTTGCATTAAGAATGCCCACTCATGACATTGGCCCTACCAATGCCTGTGTCCTGTCAATCAAAGTGAGGAATTTCTGGGCAGCCAGCCAAAGGAGATAAGGCCATTCCATTCCCATATTTGGACTTCCTGTGGATACTCCTTATAGGGCTCTTGCTGCCTGGCACTGCCCTCCCAGTCTATATCTGGCCTTCCTGTTCAAGGGCCTTCTGTGTCTCTTCCTGCTTGATGTCTGACACTGCTCTGTAGCCCCCACTCCTCCTGCCTGTATGTGACACCATCCATTCTTACAAACAGAATTAACTCTTTACGGGATACAACTTTATGGCTTCTTCCTATCACAATGTCATATGCTTGCATCATGTAAAAGCATATTATTAAGTGGTTTCAGACCCTTAATTATGCTCCAATTAGGGCATTAAAGGGGCAATTGCTGGATTCCATATATTTCAATGAGACCCAATCCAGCTGGTATTACACCAGGTTATCCCTGTCCAGATAGGGTCACAGTTGGGCCACTAGCCTAAGCTGATGGAAGGCACATCACACTGCCGAGGCCATACCTGTGTCACAAGTAACAGCAATGGATCTAGGAGAACTCCCAAACTACGAACCCACTCCTTCAGAGGGAATGTGACTCCATCTAGGACAGGCCACACATCGCTCAACTAGTCAGAGGAACCATCTACCTACAGGATTTCAGTCTTGTCTGGACTGAGCTTGCCTACTCTCTCTCTCTCTCACACACACACAGATACACACTCACACACACACACACACTCACACACACAGAGGTGTTTCTTTTGACCTGAATGCAAATAAACCCAAAATGAATTGTGTCACCTTCAGCCTGCAAATACCAATTAAACTGATTCATTTCATGCTATTTTAGCAGCTCACTCTGTGACTGCAATTACCCCCAGTGCTCTCTCAGCTACTGGCATCCCCTCCCCCTGCTGCCTGTCACATCTCATGGTTAGAGGATGCCTCCGTTTGTATTTTATTCCTCACTGTCCATTTTCTTTAGGTTTTGTTAATGATGGGCTCCTAGAGGGAAGGGAGTGGGGGGGCAATGAGCCTGCAGTCTCTGGCAATGCTCTTTTCTCTCCAGAGTCTGGTGCTTCAGTTAAGTACGTTCCACATATTACATTGCTCCAAGATGATATTAGAAAAACTGGTTGCAGCCTACAGGATAAAAGGGGCTAGTCTGTTGCTGGCTATGAGTGAAGTGCCTGCCCTCCCTCTCTCCCTCCCAGGTGTTCATTTCCCAGACAAAAAGGGTTGTGGCACACCCTTTAACCTAGAATCCATCCTGTGAGCATTCATACATCACTGACGTGGCTTGGCCCAGTCATGGGGATCTGTTCTACCTGATTCGTGCCCTCCTGAGGATACTGAGGATGGCCAAGCAAAAGGAACTCAGACAATTGGCCTCATGAAGCAAGATTTGCATTTGGCAAATGACTGTCTGTATTTCACTTACATTCCAGAACTGGGGGTGGGAGGCATGGGTCCAAGTGAGCCACCCTTGACACAACCAAAACAATGTATGTATTTATTACCATTATTTTTACCCCGCCCTTTCCCCAAAACTGGAACTCACGGCGGCTTCCAGATAAAAGCACACATATAATTAAAAACATACAAAAGTCTAGATTAAAATCAAATTAAACAGTTTACAGTATTAAAACCATTCATACATACAGTTAAAATAATTCAAACTCAGTTTAAAATAATACGATTAGACAACAGCAATGCAGCACCTTCAAGCCCTGTCCTTAACAGCCTTCAGTTCCAAAGGCTTGTTGAAATAAAAAAGGCTTTGCTTGCCGATGGAAGGACTGCAAGGAGGGGGCCATTCTTGCTTCCCTAGGAAGGGAGTTCCAAAGCCTTGGGGCAGCCACTGAAAAGGCCCTATCTCGCGTCCCCACTAGTCGTGCTTGTGAGGACGTAGGTATTGAGAGAAGGGCCTCTCCTGAGGATCTCAGGGCCCGGGCAGGCTCATATAGGGAGATACGGTCTGACAGATAGCCTGGACCTAAGCCACTACATTTTTCCAAGTTCACCACAGGAATTATTCATCTCACTGTCCGCTGTGGTGAAATTATATGTTACATAACTTACATTGTCATGACATTATCCTACTCCTTTCATTTCAATGCAAAGGTAAGATACACAGTGCAAATAAGGGGAAATGTAATCAATTACGTATGGTTTGTGAACTGAAAGCAATAACAACAGCAAATATTGATTGTATTTGCTGGTTATTAGCAATTTCCACTCCTGTTTCTGTTTTCATCTGAGTTCTTCAACATCCCTACTTGAAAGAAGAAGCAGATTCCCCAGATATCACCTGCTCCATCCAAACAGGCCCCGAAAAGGCTTCCACTTCTGGGATTCTCTCACAGTGTCTTTCACCCAGTGTGATTCACTAATCACAAACAGGACTGAAGACACAGGTTGGTCTTGTGGCTTATCTCCTTTTTGGAGATATCAGAGGAATGCAGGCCACTCGCAAATGCTTCCTAAGAAAACATGACTGAGTGAACACACACACACTTTCAATTTTTTTTTGCATTTTGTCATTTACTTTACACACAAGTGCTGCCACTGTAATTCTGCTTTCATTGCTTTGCTTATTTATTTATTTATTTACTACATTTATATACCGCCCCATAACCGAAGCCCTCTGGGGGGTTTACAGCAATTAAAAACATTAAAAACCAATATACACATTTTAAAACACACAAAAAAAATTTAAAAACACAATTTAATTTTTTTAAAAAACATATGCTAAAGTACCTGGGAGAAGAGGAAAGTCTTGACCTGGTGCTGAAAAGATAACAGTGTTGGTGCCAGGTGCACCTCATCAATAACATAATTCCATAATTCAGGGGCTACCACTGAGAAGGCCCTCTCCCTTGTTGCCAGACTCTCAGCTTCCCTCCAAGTAGGCACCCGGAGGAGGGCCTTGGATGTTGAGCATAGTGTACAGGTGGTTTGTTTCGGGAGAAGAGTTCCATCAGGTATTGTGGTCCCAAGCCGTGTAAGGCTTTATAGGTTAAAACCAGCACCTTGAATTGAGCTCGGAAACATACAGGCAGCCAATGCAAGCGGGCCAGATATTCATGCTGTTTGTACAGCTGCATCACCTTCTCAAACTCACAGACACCCTTAACACCTTTAGTCAGCTGCAGGAAAACTGCCAGACATTGACAGGTTCTTCTAAACAAATCACACTACTACAGTTGAAGCCCATGATGTGATTGACTGGTGATTTGGTGGGCAGCCAAGTTACTGAACAACACAAATCACAGGGTACTTAATACAGGAGAACATATCAAAGATCCACAGTCCAATTCTGACCTTGCAAAAGGTGTGTTTATTTGTATATATTTTTTGTTCAACACAACTTTCTACTCTGCATTAGAATTTTTTTTTTAAAAAAGTATTCCAAATTCTGCATCAAGAAATACCTATAAGTAGACTGTATGCAATAGTAACAACTGCTTGTGGACTTGGATTTCTGGACTGGTGGGGCCTTCTGTGTACTTGCTTCTGCACTCCTAAAATACGTGTTCATCCAATACTTTTTTAACAGCAGAATCCTGTGGTTCCACCTCTGATGGAAATTCCACTGTAAATGTAGCCGATATCCTGTACAATATCAAAAGCAACATGACAGCACTCTCAAGAGCAGAGGACATAGCAATGTAAGTAGACACATCCACAGCCTCCATGACAACACTGCTGACACACATTAATCACTGCATGGCATGCTGACAATGCCAACACATAAGCAGTGCATGGAAGAAACAAGTCCACAAACACAGCTGGCAAAATGACCCCATGATGTCACACAAGCCCACCTTACATACAAGACTCAGACACAAAGGCACCACAACATCCTCCACAGGTTAGATAAATGTAACACATGCCCCAGGGAATCCATGAACACCTGTGAAAGGGACGGTTGGATCTCCCTTAGGGCTTTCTTCAGGTATATGCATAATAAAAGACAGAGAAAGGAAATGGTGGCTCAGCTGGCCAATGAGGATGACAAACTGATACCAGATGACAAAGAAAAGGCAGAACTGCTCAATTCCTATATTGTCACAGTCTTCTCCCAAAAGAAGGTCTATGACTCTCCTGGCAAACTTGAAGTTGCAGGGGCAAGATTGCATCTTGAGATTGATACACCTAATGGTCAAGGAATACCCAGTCACTTTGAATGAGTTCAAATCTGCAGGGCCCATTGAAATACATTCTAGTGTATTGAAGGAACTGGCTGAAGGACTCTTGGAACCACTGTCTATTATCGTTGTGAAATCTGGAGCAGATTATAAAGTGGTCAGTCTGTAAGAACCTTGAAAACAATGCACTGATTGCTAGAAGCCAACATGGATTTATCAAGAACAAATCCTGCCAGACTGATCTTATCTCATTTTCAATCGGGTAACCTCCCTGGTAGCCTGTGGGAATTCTGTATCTTGACTTCAGCAAAGCTTTTCACAAAGTGCCCACTGATATTCTGATTAGCAAGCTACCTGAACGTGTGCTGGATGGAACTATCAAGTGGATCCACAGTTGGCTACAGAATCATACTCAAACAGTGTTTATCAACTAGAAGGGGACTAGAAAAAAGCCTTATGAGGAAAGACTGAAAGAACTGGGAATGTTTAGCTTTGAGAAGAGAAGACTGAGTGGAGATATGCACTCTGCAAGTACTTGAAAGGTTGCCATGCAGAGGAGGGCCAGGATCTCTTCTCGATAGCCCCAGAGTGCAGGACATGGAATAATGGGCTCAAGTTACAGGAAGCCAGATTTCAACTGAACATCAGGAAAAACTTCCTAACTGTTAGAGTGGTTCGACAATGGAACCAATGACCTAGGGAGGTGGTGGGCTTTCCAACACTGGAAGCATTCAAGAGGCAGCTGGACAGCCACCAGTCGGTATGCTTTCACTTGGATTCCTGCACTGAGCAGGGGTTGTTCTTGATGGCCTTATAGCCCCCTCCAACTCTACCATTCTATGATTCAATAAGATGTTTTTATTGTAATAAATATGGAGAGAAGGGAAGGGGGAGTGTTTGGGTTAGAAGGTTGAGGTATGTTGTGTTAAGGAATGCTGTGTTGAGGAATTGGCTAAGTGAATGAGGCATGGTGCATTTATCAGTGTGAGGAGATTTTTGACAAGTGTAACATAAATCAAATCAGTGAATCTCATCTTGGAACCACACACTTTCAGAAACTATATATTGAGTAAACATTTTTATTACTTCTGTTTTTTATTTATTTTTATTACATCTGGTAACTAAATGAACAACAACAAAAAAACTAAATAAACTAACAATTTATTTAACAAATCTGATTCTAGTTACCACATAGAAATGTTACAGTGGCTGGTGTGAAAGCTACCACTATACATTGGCATAAGGCAAATAAAAGCAGGTGTAATTATTTATGGTGACAGTGAAATACCCAGGAGAGATAAACAGTTATTGGTATCAGAAGGACAACCCATAGTTGGGATTGTTTGTTGCTATGTGCCTTCAAGTCGATTACGATTTATGGCGATCCTATGAATCAGCAACCTCCAATAGCATCTGTTGTAAACCACTCTGTTCAAATCTTGTAAGGTCAGGTTTGTGGCTTCCTTTATGGAATCAAGCCATTTCTTGTTTGGCCTTCTTCTTTTTCTGCTCAATTCTGTTTTCCCCAGCATTATTGTCTTTTCTAGTGAATCATGTCTTCTCATTATGTGTCCAAAGTATGATAACCTCAGTTTCATCATTTTAGCTTCTGGTGATAGTTCTGGTTTAATTTGTTCTGACACCCATTTATTTGTCTTTTTCGCAGTCTATGATATGTGCAAAGCTCTCCTCTGACACCACATTTCAAAGGAGTTGATTTTTCTCTTATCCGCTTTTTTCACTGTCCAACTTTCACATCCATACATAGAGATCAGGAATACCATGGTCTGAATGATCCTGACTTCAGAGTTCAGTGATACATCTTTGCATTTGAGGACCTTTTCTAGGTCTCTCACAGCTGCCCTCCCCAGTCCTAGCCTTCTTCTGATTTCTTGACTATTGTCTCCATTTTGCTTAATGACTGTGCCAAGGTACTGATAATCCTTGACAAATTCAATGTTCTGATTGTGAACTTTAAAGTTACATAAATCTTCTGTTGTTATTCCATTAGTCTTCTTGATGTTCAGCTGTAGTCCTGCTTTTGTGCTTTCCTCTTTTAACTTTCAACAGCATTTGTTTCAAATCATGACTGGTTTCTGCTAGTAGTATGATATCATATCTGCATCTCTTAAATTATTGATATTTCTCCCTCCAATTTTCACACCTCCTTCATCTTGGTCCAATCCTGCTTTTTGTATGATTTGCTCTGCGTATAGATTAAACAAATAGGGTGATAAAATACACCCCTGTCTCACACCCTTTCCGATTGTGAACCAATCAGTTTCTCCATATTCTGTCCTTACAGTAGCCTCTTGTGCAGAGTATAGGTTGAGCATCAGAACAATCAGATGCTGTGGCACCCCCACTACTTTTAAAGCATTCCATACTTTTTCATAATCTACACAATCAAAGGCTTTGCTGTAATCTATAAAGCACAGGGGGATTTTCTTCTGCAATTCCTTGTTCCGTTCCATTATACAACATATGTTTTCGATATGATCTCTGGTTCCTGTTCCTTTTCTTAATCCATCTTGGAAATGTGGCATTTCTCGGTCCATATATGGTAAGAGTCTTTGTTGTAGAATCTTGAGCATTACTTTACTTGCATGGGATACTAAGGCAATAGTTCGATAGTTACTGAATTCCATGGAATCCCCTTTCTTTGGATCTGGGATATATATTGAATGCTTCTAGTCTGTGGGCCATTGTCTAATTTTCCATATTTCTTGACAGATTTTTGTCAAAATTTGGACAGATTCATTCTCAGTTGCTTGTAGCAACTCTATTGGTATGCCATCTATTCCTGGTGATTTGTTTCTTCCAAGTATTTTAAGAGCAGTTTTCACCTCACATTCTAAAACTTCAGGTTCTTCATCACACGGTTCCTCCATGAATGAATCTGTCATCCTGGCATCTCTTTTATATAGCTCTTCAGTGTATTGCTTCCATCTTCCTTTTATTTTATCTTGGTCAGTCAGTGTGTTCCCCTGCTGATTAAATATCCCTTCTCTTGGTTTAAATTTCCCTTTAATTTCTCTAATCTTTTGGAATAGGGCTCATGTTCTACCTTTTTTGTTGTCCTCTCCTATTTCTATACAATAACCATTGCAATTATTCCCTTTGTCCCTACATTCTAGTCGCTGTATTATTGCATTTAGGGATCATGTTTCTATCTCCTTTTGCTTTCCTTCCTTCTTTAACCATTTTAAGAGTTTCTTCAGTCATCCATTGAGGTCTTTCTCTCTTTTTAACTAGAGGTATTGTGTCTTTGCATTCTTCCCTGACAATGTCTCTGGTTCAATCCATAGTTCTTCTGGTTCTCTATCAACTAAGTTTAAAGTTTAAGCTAAAAAAAGGTAAAGGTGTCCCCACACTTATAGTGCAAGTCGTTCCTGACTCTTAGGGTGACGTCTTGCGACGTTTACTAAGCAGACTGTATATATGGGGTGGGTTTTCCAGTTCCTTCCCCGGCCTTTCTTTACCCCCCAGCGTATGCCGGGTACTCATTTTACCGACCACGGATGGATGGAAGGCTGAGTGGACCTCCACCCTTTTTACTGGAAATTCGACTTCCTCCTTCCATTGGAATCGAACTGCAGCCATGAGCAGAGCTTCGGCTTCATTACCACTGCTTACCACTCTGCTACTCACCTGAAATTTGCCATGGTTAATATTCTTTATAAGAGATCTCCGGTCCCCAGTTTTCATGTCCCTGTGTGCATATTATCTCTGTGGTGCTGCCAGCCTGCTCCTGCCTAATGCTACCCACTCTTGTCTTGGACAAAGCAAACTTTAAAAGTGGTTAGCATGAAAACCTCTTTAACTACCTACCTGAAATTTGGCAAGGTTCATTCACTCTATATCATGCTGCCAAATTTCTTGTCCCTGCGTGAAGAAAAAAAACACAGTATGTCCATTTTAATTTTAAAACTTTTAAAAAGTTAGTGATGGCTAGCATGAAAACCTCTAGAGCTATCCACCTGCCACATGGCAGGTTTAATCCCCTGTATGGCAGCTAACATGTCTCCTAATATCATGTATCTAGGTCAATAATCAAGAAATGGTAGCAGTTTCAGTTTTGCAATTAAGTCAGTGGGTTTTCTGGAGATTTGTAATATCCAGACTGTGATCTGCATTCAGATCCGTATTGAGTTGGATCAGGTCCAAATCTGTCCAGACTGGATTGGGCCTGATCTGTATTTACAAATCAGAGCCACCAACCAGATTGGGGGTGGTCTGCGTCCAGCCCTAGTCTTTGATACTCCACACAGCTGCATATGACTGTAAGACTTACCTAAGACTGTGTTTAATTTTAAGATTGCAGTCCCAAACAGCATCTGATAGGGTTATAGCCACTTTGAAGGCTCCATGTGGGATGAAAATATATTTGGATAAAACTTATAAAATAAATATGAATTAAGGGAAGCATCTTGCTGCCAGGCTAACTGAGGGCCAATATGTTGTGGCCTCTCCACACAATAAACATGGACTGATCATGTAATGCTTGGGATTTCAGGGAGGAGTTTAGTGTGAACTGAATGTATCATGCAGTGGATTAGGAACTGGGAGACCAGTGTTCAAATCCCTGCTCAGCCATTAAGCTCATTGCGTGATCTTGGGCCCAGGGCCAGTACCAGAGGGTAGCCAGGTCAGGCCCTGGTTGAGGGCCCCTGCAGGGCCCCTCCTTAGGGTGGGTGAGTTGGTGGGTAGTGCTCCCTTCCACAATCTGTGGCAGAGTCAGCTCCTGATTCTGCCACAGATCACAGAGAGGGAGCTCCCGTGCACCCTGCCTACTGCTGCATGTAGCATGCATGCGTGCCATCAACCAAGATGGTGGCAGAGGCATCCATCAGGGAAGTCTCAGCTGCCATCTTGATTGATGGCAGGCATGCATGCACAGCACGGCCAGCATTCACTTCAAGGGAAAGGTAGGTGGGGCATGCAGGCAGGTGCCAGGGCCTGGGGCAGGCTGGTGCCCAAGGGCCCCAGCATGCCTGGCGCTGGCCCTGCTTGGGCCAGTCACTGTCTCTCAGCCCAAGCTACCTCACAGGGTTGTTGTGAGGATAAAATTGGGTGAGGGAGAAGCATGTTTTTATGCCACCTTGAGCTCCTCAGAGGAAAGGTGGGACATAAGTGTAATAATAAACTACATAAAGAAAAATGTATCTACACAACCAGCAATTACCACAATTTCTCTCATCAAGGAGGATAACATTCTCTTTCCTTGGCTGTGCGTAATGGATGTACTTGTGCGTGTCTGCCCGGTTCACATTGTACAACCCCCCCCCCCCATGATTCCAGATACGGAGAAAGCAGAAGTCTAATTTAATTATGCAACCTGCGTAATTGTAAACCAGGCCCAGGCCCTTGACTGCTGCCAACGTGTTCTTAGGTAAAACAACCCTTCTAAGAGATAATGAGTCTCCAGCTGGAATCCAGATCCTCTCTGGCTCTCCATAACACTATGGGGATGTGCTTGTCACAGGAAGGGGCTGCTAGCCTTCTCTCTGCTCCCTCGTGGATGGCCCAAGGGGTAATTATTCTGCATCTAGGGAGAGATCAGAGGGCCTGTAGAGCTGTGCCAAGTGGCTGATTCTGGTCGGGCTCCTCAGTAGGAGCCACATGCTGCTCAGGCTGGACTGCAGTTGGGATACCTGACCCCACTGTCCGCCTGCTTCCAGGTTGACTACTTGCCTGGTTGGGACCTGTTTGTCTCTTGTGTTCCATACAATTCTGTAATGTATTGGGTGTGTCTAGGCTGGCTCATGTTATCTGAGTTATACCACATAAGCCTTGACTTGGCCTGTGCCATTTTGAAATGCAGAAACCTAACTGATTCCCGGCTGATTGTGTTCTACAGGCTCAGAGAATTACACCAGGGATAAAGCTATCTGCAAACCAGGGTGTCTACACGCATCTTGCTTATATTCTCCCTTGTTTCACTAGTTTGTATAAAAAATGATGTGTACCCCAAAATTGATGAGGGAAGAAGAATATCATTTTGTGAGTGGCATGGATCTGAGAATCAGAAAGTGGACCTGAGTGGTCTAGCATTCACACCAAAAGTAAAAGGGCACTCACATGCACTAAGATACCCTCTATCCTTGCTAGTAGGAAGGATTAATCTATTTATGAATCCTGCTAAAAAGGCAGCATGGATGTCGTATGTTAAAGACGCTGCTCCATGTGGTGTTGTAAACCCTTGGTTGGTCCCAGGAGGCTGAATTCAAGGGACAGGGTTCTGAACAGGGCTGTGGAGTCGGTACGCCAAACTTCGACTCCGACTCCTCTATTTTTCCACTGTCCGAGTCCAACTCCAACTCCTCTGTTTTTCTACTGTCCGACTCCGACTCCACCCAAAATTGCTTCTTGTCAATCAAAATTTATTTGGAAGTCAGAGTCGGTACATTTCTACCGACTCTGACTCCACCCAAAATTGCTCCCCACTCTGACTCCATGACTCCGACTCCACAGCCCTTGTTCTGAACACAATCAGAAATATGTGTATAACCAAATAAATATACATACATATCAAGGCTGCCTTCCAGCTTTCATCCATTTAATCGGTATATTACAGTGCTGATAAAATTAGTCTCTCTGATCAATTTGAAGAGGCGAGAAATAACTGGGTACAAATTAAATGCGTACATGATTCTTTTTCTTTTTTCTTTTGGTAGTGATGGGCAAATTCCGCTCAGCTAAATTCAACAAGCTACGCTTGATAAACTATATTTCCCCCGCCAAAAAGAAAAGTAAAGAAAATAATATATATATATATATATATATATATATATATATATATATATACACACACAGAGAGCGAGTCTATTTTCAAATTTGGACCCTGTTACAATCCTGTCATACTGAAACCAAACATCTTAATATTTCCTTGTGTTCCCTGTAAGGCTCCATCCCTTGCCTCTCTGCCCCTTCTCTTCCCCAAATGCATATGGAAACCTCCCTTCCTTAATCCTAAAACATTTCTCCTCCTCCTCAGGTTTAATTTATTTATTAATTTATTTATTAAACTTTTATACTGCCCGACTAGCAGAAGCTCTCTGGGCGGTGAACAACAAAAATACTAAGATACACAATATAATACAATAAAAACATATAACAATAAAACAGTCTAAAATCAATTACAACAAATGAAAAATCAATAGCTTAAGTTAAAATGCTTTGGGAAAGAGGAAGGTTTTAACTTGGCGCCAAAAGGATAGCAGTGTCGGCGCCAAGCGTACCTCCTCGGGGAGACTGTTCCACAGTTCGGGGGCCACCACTGAGAAGGCCCTAGATCTTGTCACCACCCTCCGGGCCTCTCTATGAGTCGGAACCCGGAGGAGGGCCTTTGAAGCAGAACGCAGTGAGCAGGCGGGTTCATATCGGGAGAGGCGTTCCAACAGATATCGTGGTCCCATGCCGTATAAGGCTTTATAGGTTAATACCAACACTTTGAATCTGGCCTGGAAGCATATTGGCAGCCAGTGCAAGCAGGCCAGAACAGGTGTTATGTGATCGGACCACTTGGTCCTTGTCAACAATCTGGCAGCCGCATTTTGTACTAGCTGCAGCTTCCGAACTGTCTTCAAAGGCAGCCCAACGTAGAGCGCATTGGAGTAGTCCAAACGCAAGGTTACCAGAGCATGTACCACCGATGTAAGGTCCTCCTTACTCAGATAGGGGCGTAGCTGGGCTACCAACTGAAGTTGGTAGAATGCATTCCGTGCCACCGAGGCTACTTGAGCCTCAAGTGAAAGGGAAGAGTCTAGAATGACTCCCAAGCTCCGAACCTGGTCCTTTAGGGGGAGTGTAACCCCATCCAGGATAGGGTATGTATCCACCATCCGATCAGAGAAACCATCCACCAGCAGCATCTCAGTCTTGTCAGGATTGAGCCTCAGTTTGTTAGCTCTCATCCAGTCCATTGTCGCAGCCAGGCAATGGTTCAGCACATCGACAGCCTCACCTGAGGAGGATGAAAAGGAGAAGTAGAGCTGCGTGTCATCAGCGTACTGATGACAACGCACTCCAAAACTCCTGATGACCGCACCCAACGGCTTCATGTAGACGTTAAAAAGCATGGGAGACAGAACCGACCCCTGCGGAACCCCACATTCGAGAGCCCACGGAGTCGAGCAATGTTCCCCAAGCACTACCTTCTGGAGATGACCCGCCAAGTAGGAGCAGAACCACAGCCAAGCAGTACCTCCAACTCCCAACTCCGCTAGCCTCCCCAGAAGGATACCATGGTCGATGGTATCAAAAGCCGATGAGAGATCAAGGAGAATCAACAGAGTTACACTCCCTCTGTCCCTCTCCTGACATAGGTCATCATACAGGGCGACCAAGGCCATCTCAGTGCCAAAACCAGGCCTGAAACCCGATTGAAATGGATCTAGATAATCGGTTTCATCCAATAGCGCCTGGAGCTGGCCGGCAACCACACATTCCAAGATCTTGCCCAGGAACAGAACATTTGCTACTGGTCTGTAGCTATTGAAACTTTCTGGGTCCAAGGAAGGTTTTTTCAGGAGTGGTCTCACCACCACCTCTTTCAGACAGTCAGGGACCACTCCCTCTCGTAAAGAGGCATTTATCACTTCCTTGGCCCAGCCAATTGTTCCTTCCCTGCTAGTTTTTATTAGCCAAGAGGGGCACGGATCAAGTATCGAAGTGGTTGCACACACCAGTCCAAGCACCTTGTCCATGTCCTCGAACTGAACCAGCTGAAACTCATCCAATAAAACATGACAAGACTGTGCTCCGGACACCTCGCTAGGTTCAGCTGCTATAAATTGAGAGTCTAAGTCCCGGCGGATGCATGAGATCTTATGCTGGAAGTGCTCAGCAAACTCATTACAGCGAGCCACCGATGGTTCTACCGTGTCCTGCGGGCATAACTGAAGTAGCCCGCGGACAACTCTGAAAAGCTCCGCTGGGCGGCAGAGAGATGAAATGTTGTTTTTTAGCCCCCCTCACCGCTCTTACATATAGCTTGGTAGAAGCACTAACCAGCGCATAATTGCATCCGTTGGGAGTTCGCCTCCATCTCCGCTCAAGCCGCCTCCTATCTTGCTTCATCGCTCTCAGCTCTGGAGTGTACCAAGGAGCTGTATGAGCTCCGCACAGGAGAGGGCGCATAGGAGCGATTGTGTCAACAGCCCGGATCATCTCCACATTCCACAGAATCAAGGCCAAGGAAAGACCCTAAAACTTTTCCATGGCAGAATCCCAGGTGTCAGGGAGCCTGGGAAAAGTAGTTCTCCAGGGTGCCCAACTGTGAGCTCATGTTTTTTGTTTGGGACAACACATTCCAGATGTAACTGGAACTGGAACATTTAATTTCCAGGGTGCTAGATATCTGTGGAGCATGTGTTTCTTAGCCTCCCTGGGCAAAGTTGTGACAGTACTCTTCCAGGTACCAGAAGCACCCTATATCTGTAACTGAAGGGAAAACACCTATAAAATGAATACCTACAAAATAATACGAGGCCTGCAGTGTTGAGTATGGTTCAGGAGAAGGCGGGCTTGAAAGAGGCTGGGGAGTTTCAGAAATCTCACAATCTTTCTTCCAAGTCAGAACCCCTGTGGAAGTTCACCTTCACTGAAAGCTAGCCTTAAACTCTTATCCCAGACAAGCTATTGACTTTTCCCATTCTATGAAGAGTTTCTTCACCAACCTCAGACTCCCAAAGAGCCATCCTGTGCTAGTAAGAGCTAGATCACAACACCCTTGGCATCTTGACAAACAACCTGCATTCCTCTTTGTATTATTTCCCCAATGGGTCCTGGGTAGGGATTTCTCTATAGCAGGGTTGGGGAACTTGTGGCTGTCCAGGGGTTGTTCCCATCAGCCCCAGCCAACATGGTCAATGGTCAGTGATGATGGGAGTTGTGGCCCTTCAGATGTTGCTGGACTACAAGTTCCCCTTCCCTGCTCCATAGCGTCCTCTGAAATTCATGTGATGTTTGATTTGAGGAAACATCTCTAAAATTGCCTTGAAATTATCCTCATTCCCAGTCTTTGCCACCATTTCTTGTACTGTTGTTTAGGGTGTGTGTGAAAAAAGAGGGGGGTAATAGAACAGGAATGTTGGAAGATTCAGGACAGACAAAAGAAAGTCCTTCTTTACACAGCACATGGTTAAACGATGAGATTCACTCCCACAAGATATAGTGATGGACAGCGGTTTTTCAGGGCTTTAAAAGGGGATTAGACAAATTCATGGAGGATAATTAGGCCATCCGTGGATACTAGTCATGGTGACCATGTGCTACCTGCAGTATCGAAAGCAGGATTGCCTCTGAATACCAGTTGCTTGGGAGTACCAGTGAGGAGAGTGCTGTTGCACTCGTTTCCTACCAGTGGTTGCCCAGTGTAGGCACAGGATGGTGGACCTTGGTCTGATCCAGCAGGGCTCAACTGATGCCCTTAAGCACTCCTTCCCATTCTTCCACTGCTGTTATAATTTACAGAAGTGACCTTATTTATCTCTATCTATGGATATGAAACTGAGGCTGGGAGACAGTGTCTTGGTGCAAGGCCATACAGTAAGTCAGTGGCAGAAGGAAAGATTTGAATCCAGATCTCCCAGGTCCATATTTGATTCTGTCCTCTGCATCATACTTGCTCTCCTATTAGCTTGCCTAATAGTTTTTTTCCTTCAGTTCCTGATCATAAGTTCCAAGCTGATAAATTATGAGCTGACATGAGGACATTTGTGATGGGGCTTGCTAAGAGACAATGAAGACATCATCAAGCAGAGGTGCTATCAAGCAAGGCATGCTGGATAAAATATCACCATCCTGGACTGACAAATTACAGAGCAGTGCACAGACAAGAAGCTGTCTTTTGATCAGTGATTTAACATTCTGAAGGAACAGATTAACGCCTCCAAACTTCTCAGGGAAGCATTCAAACGCTAATTGGTAGTTGCAAGTAATTAAAGTAATTTACTCAGATTATAAAGAAATTTCTTAACAGTGATTAAGTAACTCTACGACATGTATCATTGTTCGTACTCACTATCCCCGAGGTATTAAAGCTCTTGGTTGTATGTAATAGATCTTGTAACACTCTATGGGTCCTTGTACTACCAACAAACAGCTTGTCAGAGGAGATACAAATTAAGTTTGCTGTAGGGATTGGGGGGAAGTTAGTCCAGCCTGCAATTTCATGTGAACCTATCACATTTGCCTTTCTCCAAAAAAATCTGTGAACTGAAACTCAGCTATCCTTCGAAAGTTGCACAGTTCCAAATTTTGCAATGCACTTCTCCAAGGAAAAAAATACCCTAAAATATATTTAGGGTAAAGTGAGTGTATCAAAGCAAACCATTCATATATTTTATATTAGTGAACATGATAAACAAAAATCCAGTATATTAAGGAAAACTGCTTGCACAGATGTGTATGTTATAGGGGTGTGCAGCACCCACACAATTCACTTCGTATCTGTAGGTTTTACAAGAAGCTGATTTGGATGCAAATTTCAGGTATGGTCACCCCTTCTGAGGGATGACACCTGCCAAAATTCAGAAAGATGGTAGTAGTTCTCCCACATGGGCAGAACGAAACAGAAATCACATTTTCTCCTCTAATTCTTTAGGAGAGCATCAGTTTTAAATCTGGGAACATGAAGGCAGCATCCCTGGGTAAACAAACCTGCCAAAAGTCAGACAAACAGATCCAGGGGCTGTTATGCTAGGTGACAGACAGATAGTGATTTTTTTTACATTTTTATTGCTTTTTAAACAAGGAAACACATCACATAACCGTAAACTACAGTGTACTATAGATTTGTCCTTTTTTTAATGTACAGCAAGAAGAGGACAATTGAGAGTCTCTCCGGAAGATATTAATGCCTGAACCATTACAGCCATAAGCGCTTTGGTAATAGGTCATACCAAAAGGACTTACGAGCCTCCGCAGGCTTCAGTAGTTCATATTGTTCAGCTGCATAGTTCATTAGTGGGTGCCAGCGCAGGTGTGCGGTGGTGGCGGCGGCTGAAGCATTCACAGCAAACGGAGCAGGCAGGAGTGATAGGCAGGCAAGGTGGGCAGCTAAAGCAAGCAAACTGCAATGCAAATGCTTCAACTGCCCACTTTGGCAGCCGCAAGAGGCAAAAGGGAATGATGGGTGAACTGCAGCTGTGCTGGGCTCAAGACTGGGGGCAGTGAGGAAGGAAGGAGAGAAGGATGGTCGAGCCATACTGGGCTCAAGGGTGGCCAGAGGCTGGTAAGCGACTCATGCAGCAGTGGCAGCAGCAGCAGTGGCCTACGTGACATCAACAGCAGCTGCAATGGGAGGCCAGTAAGTGGCCTAGGTGGGCAGCATCTTTGCTGCAGGCCAGGGGAGGTGGAAGGCTGGGAAGTGGCCAAGGTGTGGCAGTGGCCGGGGCAGGTGAGAGGCCAGTAAGGTTTGTGAGTGCCTGTGGGTGGGTGTATTCATGTGTGCAGGAGGAGTGCCTGGGTGGTGTTTGGATGTGCCTGAGCTGTGTGTTCCCCTGTGTGTGTTTGTGTGTGTGAGAGAGAAAATCTCTGTTTGTGTTTGGAGGTACCTGGGTGTGTGTGCATGTTTGAGTGTGCCTGGTGTGTGTGTGTTTGGGGGTGGGGGTGGTGAGCAAAGCAAGCAGGGGGGCTCTGCCCCCTAGTATTATTTTTTAAAAAGGCAAAAGTCACAGTTTTTCTCGCCATCTCCCCTCTTCCTGAAAGTACCCTTGATGAAGAAAAAAGGCAGCGCTACAGTTTTTAATTGTTTGCCTTAATCATTATTGTTAGGAACAGTAGTGATTAAGGAGAATGCTGGCCGCCCCAGTATCTTGCCTCTGTTGCTTACACACACTCTGCTGTCACAGCCAGACCTCACGGGAGAATGCTGACTCGTGTGATAACTTCAGTCTCCCTTTCTCCAGATCCTTCAGTGTTCCTCCCTCCCCCCATCACTGTGATTGGAGTGCACTGAGGAAATGTTTCACACAGATTATTCACTAAAATTGCTTTTTTTTAAAAAAAATGATGTTTTGCTTAAAAATGATTTAAAATATTTTTTGTTTTAATATATTTTAAAGTCTGTTTTCATGAGGTTTTGGAGTGTTTTTAGTGTTTTTGTTTGCCACCCTGGGCTCCTACTGGGAGGAAGGGCAGGATATAAATTTAATAATTAAATAAATAAATAATAAATTAAAGCTAGAGTAGTCTGTGACAATGAACGGTTCTCACAGACTGGGAATAAAAGGTAACTTAGATTCCTGCATTGAGCAGTGGGTTGGACTTGATGACCTTATAGGCCCCTTCCAACTGTACTATTCTATGATTCTGTGATCTCTCTTTTTTTAAAAAAAAAAACCCACCATGTGTAGCTGTTCCCTGAAGAAAGGGGTGTTCTGCTGACATGTTCATTGTCTCTGCATGCTTTCTAGTGTCTTTGGTCATGAGCAGTTTCTGGACAACTCTGTTAGTCTCTGCCAGTGCCTATTAGGGATGGGTGAGAATTTCAATTCAGTTCACATTTGAAGCAGAATTTTTCAAATTCACAATTTTCAAAACAATATGAGAACTGAAACACAGTCGTCCTATATGAGGGGAAAGTGTGCATAAAAATGAGTACATGAGTGAAAATAACATGCAAAAGGGCATGATGTGATGAGAAATGGCTTGCAAAAATGTGTAACTTTGTTAAAATTGCCCACAAAAATGTGTTTTTGGAGAAATTCATCCTAAAATGGTGAATTTTCATGAGGATTTAAAAAAACGAATTTGCAGATTGCTGCAGAAATGTGGAGAACTGAATTTAACACTGGAAAAATGAGAAACTGAGAGAACCGATACTGATGTTCTTTCCACCCCTAGTGCCGATACAGCCAGAAAGGAGGGAAGCCGGAAGCCCTGACTGCCCGCAGAACAGGCGAGGGACGCTTCACAGAGCACTCAGGAAGGCGGTGGGAAAGGGAAAGGAAGCTGAGCCGATCCACCCAATTACAATGACCAGCAAAGCAGATTCAGCAACCTGAAAGCAGAGGTGTGGCAGAGAAAAAGAAGTCGGGGGAAGCCAGAAGAGAAGGATAAAAGTTGCCATGAAAGCAAGACTGAAACATGAGTCTGCTGAGTTAAAGCAGATCCCAACGAGTGGAGTCTGGGCTGATGGGACCAGCTACTGGAAAACAAAGCCTGAAGCTGATGGCTAGGGAGAGGTGGGCAAAATTCTTACATGCTAATGAAAAGATTGTATATTTAATCTAGTAATGTTAACTATAACAAATCTGTTGGTCTGTAAGAGCCACAAAGATTATGGCAGCAAAAAGCTTTCCCCTCTTTCCAAACAAAGAGGACCTGGTGAAGCACAAGCCCATGTACGTTTACGCAGGTGTGTCCCAAATGTGTTCAGTGGGGCTTATTCCCTTCCCCCATGTGTTTAGGCTGCAATCCTATGCATAGTTCCCTGGGAGTAAGACTCAATGAATTCAGTGAGAGTTACTTCTAAGCAGACCTACACAGAGTTGTTCTGCATGTAACATAAATGGAGCAAGATGCTGGAAATATAATCAGCTTCCTCTGCAGTATCCAGTGTCTGTTTACACCTGACAAACCCTCAGCAGGTAGACTGGCATGCCCTTTGAAGTGCAGAGCTAGCCCCAACCTGAAGAAGAATGCTACAATCTAAATCAGGGGTTGCCAATCTTTTCGGGACCAGAGGGCACATTTCAAAATGTTGAGAGTGTGCTGGGGGCACCAGTCACAAAATGGCTGCCATGGGGATGTGCCATAGCACAAAATTAGAAAGTAGTGGTGAAGCTATTCCCATAATTGTATTTCCATACTAGATGAGGCTTAACCTGTTGAATTTCTGCCTGCTATACAGCTTTTAATGGCATAAGAATCCTGTTTTTCCCCAATGCTATACCAATTAATTAATACCCAACCTTCCTTCCAGAATGAGCCCAGGGTGGCAAACAAAAACATTAAAGCACTCTAAAATACCTTAAAAACAAAAGAGTTCAAAACACATTAAAACAAAACATTTTTAAAAACATCTTTAAAAAAAAGCTTTAAAAACATCTTAAAAAGCAATTCCAGCAGACTGGGATAAGGTCTGCACTTAAAAGGCTTGTTGAAAGAGGAAGATCTTCAGTAGGCACCAAAAAGATAACAGAGATGGTGCCTGTCTGATATTTAAGGGGAGGGAATTCCAACATGTCAGTGCCACAACACTTAAAGATACATTTCCTGTGTTGTGCAGAATGGGCCTCCTGATAAGACGGCATCTGCAGGAGGCCCCCACCTGCAGAGCACAGTGATTGACTGGGTATATAAGGAGTAAGCCTAGGTTGCTGTCCTGAAAGTAAACCCCAATAAACTCAATGAGACTTACTTTTGAGTAGACATGTATACCATTGTACTGTAAGGGCACAATCCAACTTTTATGTATGCCAGGCTGAGGGTAACTGGATATGCCAGACTCCTAGCTGAACTGGCATGGGTCTGACTCAGATGGGCTCCACCAGCAGAAGCTCTTCACCCTAGCTCAGCTGCGGTGGAGCTGGAACTAGGGTTGCCATGTTCCTGGCCTGAGACTGATCCTGTATCTTTAGGAGAAGAGAACGTCAGCCAAGTGCAGGTGTTCTTGCAACCCTGTAATAGGAAAACACACAAGGTGGAATTCTCCCTCCCCCCCCCCCACAACTTTTAAAGATACAGAAGACCTCTTGGAGGCCAGGCCTGGCAACCAAAAGGTTGTGCAGGGGGAAGGGAGAATTCCACCTTGTGTTTTTTCTTATTATAGTGTTGCAAGAACACCTGCACTTGGCTAACTTTCTCTTCTCCTAAAAATACAAGATCAGTCTCAGGCCAGGAACCTGGCAACCCTAGCTGGGACCCTTCCGACTTAGCTGGGGGTCCACTTGGGAAGCCCAGATGGTGGAAGGAGTGCAGGCAAAAAGGGGCATTCTGGGGGCATGTCAGATGAGGGGCCTGGGGGGGGGACTAATGCAGCATCCAACTCCTGTTCCAAGCACTCCTGTGAGTTGCGGTCCAGGCCAAAGTTAACGCTGAGAAAAAAGTCAGTCTAAGAAAATAGTTATAATGGATGTCAATGGGGAGTGTTTACTTGCTGTATTTGTGAGTCATTTTTTCCCTTTCTGTTCCTGCGCACAGTTCCTGGCTGCTCCTGAATGGCTAATGGATGCTGCAGAGCTTCCTGATGTTGCCCTTTCTGCCAACTTCCCCTGAGTTTGATTCTTTTGCCCATTATTATACAGCCAGCATAGATTTTTCACATTCTACCATGTTAAATGAAAATACCCACCCACCCACTATTCTGGTGCTTGTATAGCCCCAATTCAAAACAAAAACTTACAAGCCTTATACTGTTGAACTCAGAATCATTTGTTCTACAACCCTGAAAATTTTCATGATAATACACAACCTCCCTACAGAGAACACACAAGGTGAAGTGAAAAGTGGGAGCAAGAAAACAAAACAATATCAAGATGTCTCTTGGACTTTTTTCTGCAGGGGGTCGCATAATCTTTTGAAATTAATTAAAATTCAGAGATAGTAGAATATCTCTAATCGAATTCCTGATCTTGCTCCAAACTCAGAGCTTAATCTTCAGGAGGTTTAAAGCAAAAAAATGGCATGGTTGATTTTTAATTAATTTAGCAAAAATAATATGAGAGTCAATTATAACACCCCACAAGTGCAGTTGAAACCAAGAGTTTTTTCTCTCTTCCCTCCCCTCTTCTCCTGTGTTCTAAAAGTCCTGGAGCCACAGAGGGGCAAAGAGATGGAGGTAAGGGCAGGAAAGAGCAGTCCTGAAGCAGAGCTTCTGTGTGCTGGTAATGTGTGAGTTTGAGGAAAGGAAGGAGGAAAAAATGGGGGAGAGGAGATAGCTTTGGAGGATTCACACTTGAATTTTAAAAATGTCTACTCAGAAGTAAATCCCAAGTTCAGTGGGGCTTACTCCCAGGTAAGTGGAGTGGAGCTTCTGTGTCCTAGCATTGAGCAAGCTTGAGGGAAGAAAGGATGTTATTCTCATGGAGTGCAGTGGCTCCCAGATAAATGTGTCTAGGTTGGCAACCTTAGTGTAGGATTTATCAGCAGGTCCCAATTAGAAAATCTTAATAAGGGTTCCTGATACATTTAATGTATATTCTTAAATATTCACTAAACTAGGGGAGGAAAAACTTTAGGACTGTGAGTCTGGGATCTACCCTGGGTTTTACTAGAATCCCAAGAGCCACCAACCACAGCTAGTTGCAAAAGACATATATATTTAGTAGGAAAGAACATGGTGTGTCTGAGAAGTTGCTGAGCACAGGGTTATAGGAACTGAGATGAGCCCACAGATCTATTCCTAGTTTCATAGATCTATTCATAGATTTATTCCTCATTTCCACAAGCTCTCTTAATTTCTGTTGTCAAATTTCCAAACAGGTTGTGTCATTTTGTTGCTATTGTAAAACAACTGGAAATCAGAAGCTCTTACCAATCAACTACAGATCTCCCAGGGAACTACCAATAGATCTACCAGGGATACACCAATAGGGATCTGGTCACCTCTGCATTAAATCATTTGTATGGACATTGGCCAATCTTACAGGGTTGTTGTAGGGTGGTTCCAAGGAGTGCTTGCAAGAATGAAATTGCAATGGCAGATGTGAGAATCTTCAAAACATTGCCAAAGAAGGCATTCTCAAAGAAGCAATATCACATTTCTACTGTGTACCCAGGAACTGAGAAGACAGCAATTGTGGATTTGCTCATCCCTGTGCAGCTCTTCCCTTCTGCATCAAGTGTTGTGCATCAAACTGAGACACACCTGAGTGTCAAACACAAGATAATGGCTGCCTCCATTAGACACTGCTGCTAGAAGCAGCTACATCATATGGCTTTATGGTAAAGCATGTCATTTTAGCACAAACCTGTCTTGTAGAGTTGTAATACTCTAGATCAGGATAGGTAGATTTCAGGTTTTTGGTATTAACCTTTAACAACACCCCCCAAAGATCCACCAACCAGAACCAGCCACAGAATATATACACTTAGAATTAAATAACTCTTAGCCCAGGGATTTGTTTTGAGTTCCAGAACAGAGCTGAACTCACAGCCCTTCCAGAAATCCACCAGCTTTCTTCTTTTCAACAGTATAATGGTTGGAGTGTGTGTGTCATTTTGTTGTTTTCATAGTTAAACAATTATGAGTTGGAAATCCTCACTCATCATCTGCAAGTCATCCTGAGATCTGCCACTACATATCAATCTACTTTCTGCCACAACTCTTTCTATTGAATGTAAGCCTTAATAGGAAGCAGTTTAAGGAAGTATAACAGATCCAGCATGCCTTGCCTTGTTGCCAGTAAAAGGGAATTGCTTCAATGGCACATTTAATGTGTCACTGAAGTCATTTTCCTTTCCTGGCAGTAAATGTGTATATAAGGGGGACTGTACACCTGTTGAATGTTACATATGAATAACTGTACAGTGCAGTTATTCACATGTAACATTGTGTGTACCTGTATGGGAAAATGACTGCAAGACATTTCAATGTATGAGGAGGTATAGGATGGCATGCTCAATTCCCCTGTCTCATGCTCCTATCTCACACCCCTCCATGCCAGCCAGGTGGGCCTTTTTGCATGCTTTCTCACCCTGCCTATGTAGAATAAGCTTTGTTTATGTAACACAGATGAGGTAAGAAGAGGCTGTTAATTGGTCATAATAGACAGTGGATGCCAATCGCTCTTTAGTGAAGATGTTTTCTCTCACTGCTAAAGCCTGGGAACGTGGCCTTCAAGGCAAGTACAATGAATCATGCTGCTACAAAGCCCAAGGATACTGACCAACAGAACTGATAAACAAAGGCAGAAGCATGAGACCCAAAGATTAAGAAACATTCTCACATGTATAGTTAGTTAAAGTCACAGATCCAGGAGCTCTTTTGGGTATAAATAAGGCTCCTAACTCCTGTTCAAGAAGTCTCAACACAGACTGAGTCTGGTGAGGTGCTGTGTACGTATTAGCCAGCTAGGAGCTCTCTGTTCTTGTTACCCAGGGCTTCCAACAGCAGAAAGGAGAGCATAAGATAACTGCTCAAGAGCTGCTTTTATCTGTTTATTGCCTTTCACATTGCTGCTGTGAAAACGCCAACTGCTCTCAATTAAAGCATTGTAAATTTTCTTTTTTCCGTGAGTCTGATCATTGTCTTTGAAATCAATCCTCAGACTTTCTTGCGTCTGACAAAATACCCAGGTATGCAGACTGTAAACTCATTGAATATGATGTGTGAGCAGGGCCCATGTGTGTGAGGGTATGTTTTAATTGTTTTTTGCTTATCAAGGAATTGGCTGTGGATTTGCAGAAGTTTTGCATGCAGGAGCTTTTGAAAACTGAAAACTGTGCTTACTGTGAGTCAGCCTCTGATCCAAGAAATCGTGTATTGGCTCAAGGCTGTGATCCTGTAAGCCCTCTCCAGGAAGAAGAATGATTGAAGTGAGTGAGGCTTACTTTTGGGTAAAGATGCTTGCACAGAAGTAAGCCTAACTGACTTCAATGGTCCTTTCTCCTTGAGAAGGATCTGCTGCATTTTGAAGAGGCATTGAAATAAATAAGTGGGATATATTTCTTAGTCCAGTGGTGCACTTTCCTTACCTAGAAAATAAACCTTACTGAAATCTATGAGGTTCAGGGAGATTTGCTTCAGATTTAAGGATGAAGGTGCAAACATCTTTAGGATGACAATCCTATGCACACACTTGCTTGTAAACAGTGAGAGATACTTCTGAGAAGGGATGGAAAGATCTGTCTGTTTCGGTTTTCTCCGTTTCTCATTTTTCCAATGTTAAATTCAGTTCTCTACATTTCTGCAGCAATCTGCAAAATTTTGAAAAAAAATCCTCTTGAACATTCTCCACCATTTTAGTGCAAATTTCTCCAAATAAACACATTTTTGTAGGCAGTTTTGACAAGGGTACACATTTTTGCAATCCATTTTTCATCATTCAATGCCTTTTTGCATATTATTTCCACTCATGTATTCATTTTCACACACTTTTCCCTAATAGATGCATTTGTGTAAATATTGTTTAGTTGGCAAACTGCATCCCAAAATTCCAATGAATGCAAATTTCAAAGGATGACTGTGTTTTGGTTCTCATAGTGTTTTGGAAATTGCAAATTTGATAAATTCTGTTTGAAATGTGAATCTAAATTCTCACCCATCCCTACTTCTGAGTAAATGTACCAAGAATTGTGCTGCAAAGTTGAAATCCTGTGCACACACTAGGACCTAGCCCCATCCAATACAGTGGGACTTACTTCTGAGTAAATATGCATAGGGCCATACTGCAAGGATGGATGCTCTTGCAAGGTAGTGTTTTGTGCAACCTGATCCAGTATGTGCCTGTTTGGTAGTAACTACTCCAGAGTAGAAGCTTGTGTAATGCCTGATCCATTTTACAGCATTACTGAGAAGCTGCTTGTGATTGACAGATGCTATTCTGGGCACTTAGAGCCTGGTGGAGTCAGGTTGCAATCTGCCATGCCCCCCACCTTCCAGTCTCCTGTCTTTTACCATTGTCCTTAATGAAGATGGCGGCTGCGGTTTCCCTAAGGGGATGACACCTCCGCCGCCACCTTTGTTGATGGCATGCGTGCGTGCTATGCATGCGCATCTCTGCCATCAATTAAGATGGTGGCAGGGGCTTCAATACCTTAGGGAAACCGTGACCACCATCTTCATTAAGGGCAATGCTGAAGGCAGGAGACAGGTAGGTGGGGCAAGGGAATGGCAGGCAGATGGAAGCTCCTGCCCTGCAATCTGTGGCTCATGCCTCGGATTGTGGAAGGGGAGTGGATCTCAGAAGGGGAGTGGAGGGGCCACTGAGGGGCCCCCTGTAGCTCCAGGGGCCCTCGGGCCAGTGCCCCACCTGGCCGCCCTTTAGAACTGACCCTGACACTCAGCATGCTCTGCCACTGAGCTAGTCTTTCCCCTTGACAGTTTTGAAAAACTAGCCTTTAATGTGATATAAATTATGAGGAAAAAAGACTTCTGATTGTGTTCCTGTTGTTGCAGTCTTTATCTTCTGTGGAACTATAACATAAATGTATTTAAACCATTTCAGAAAATGATTCAGAAAAGGGCAACCAGAATGATCAAAGGGATGGAACAACTCCCCTATGAGGAAAGGTTGCAGTATTTGGGGCTTTTTAGTTTAGGGAAAAGGCAAGTAAGAGGTGACGTTATGCATAAAATATGTTGTTATGTGCCTTCTAGTCGATTACGACTTATGGCAACTCTATGAATCAGCCTCCTCCAATAGCATCTGTTGTAAACCACTCTGCAGATCTTGTAAATTCAGGTCTGTGGCTTCCTTTATGGAGTCCACCCATCTCTTGTTTGGCCTTCCTCTTTTTCTACTCCCTTCCCAGCATTATACATATACATAAAATTTGTATAAAATTATGCATGGCATGGAGAAAGTGGACAGTGAATAGTTTTTCTCCTTATCGTAACACTAGAACTCATAGGCTACATTCACACCATCATTTATTCCACTTTCAATAGCCATGGCTTCCTCCAAAGAATCTTAGGAAGTGTGGTTTGTAAAGCTGCTGAAAGTTGTTAAGAGACTCCTATTCCCCTGACACAGTAACAATTCTCAGAGTGGTTTAATAATCAATCATTTTGCGCAACAGTCTTTCATACACAGAGCAGAGTTTTTCTCTCCCCCTTCATTCGGCCTCACGCGACACCAGATGAGCAGGTCTTCATCTACCTTTGGTTTGAGGCCTGTTCTTTTGGTGTGGGGGGGTTTGAAAAAGGCACGATCGTGATCGCGATCAGCTGAGGCGTGGTGGCGCAGCAGCAGAGGGTCTGGTTGAGCACAAGCAGCAGCAGCACAGGCTGAGCGAAGGCTGCATGCTGGGAGGGCTGTTGGTAAGGGCAGGAATGCACTGCATGCTGGGATGGCTGTCACGTGAGCAGTGGCAGCTGGTGCAAAACTCCCACAATCTTCCGGGTTCCCAGCCTGCTCTTGGAATTTTTCTGGTATCATTTATTGCTGAAATTAGAGCTAAACTTCCACTACATTCCACCAGAATTCCAGAGCTACCCGTTATGTCATGTGAAAGCTCAAATTTAATGTGCAAATTAACAGGAAATAAATCATCAGAATAACAGAATAAAGTGCAGTGTGAAAGCACCCAACATGTGTCATTACTCTGGGATTTTTAGGTCCTATGCAGCCAACAAACTGTCTTCATGCAGGCTGTCTGGTACAGCTGCCATCACCCAACCAGCAATTCCTGAAGTCCAGGAAGACTCCAGGGAAGGGAGATTTGAGCCTGTTGTTGCGTCCCTGGCTTTAGAACTGGCTGCATCCCATCAAGAGCACAAGGAGGAAGTCACACGAGGACCCACTCCATGACATCACTAGGGCCTGCCCCCAAAATCTCAGGGTTTGGGACTCTTCTGATCTGGTAACCCTAGGAAGATGGAAGAGAAGGAGGCAGCAGTGGAATAAAGATGAAGTACTGTGGAGGTGAGAGAAGACGACATGTGCATGAGTATGTCAATACTGTGTCTGCACTTGCCAGGGGAAGCAGCCTCCACCGCCCTCCCTGGCTACTTTGCTGCATTTGCAGTGTTTTGTCTTTTTTGCATGACAGGGGAAAATGTTTGCTTGGGGAGGTGTGCCTTAGTTGGTGGTAGGGCGGGGTCCAGGATATGGTTGAGTGAGAGTAGGGTTGCCATATTGCCCGGTTAGCCGGGTATTACCCGGATTCTATGCATGCCACCCGGTGCCCAGCTAGCCCTTTAGGTGGCCCGGATTCTCAGCTTTAATTTTTTTAAAAATTAAGTTTCTAGGTGGTCCGGTTCTCGAGATATACATAAAAACGTCAGCCGCCCCCCGACTGTTAAATCTTTCTTTAAACAGTACTGTATAGCACTTCGTAGCTTTAACCCCGCCCGTTCAGGATTGCAGCCAATCAGGGAATGTGTTTCAGTTTCATTGACCTGAGGAAGTGTCTAGAAAACAAAATGGTGGTTTCACCCCCTGTTTATCTGAAAATCTCATAAATTGGGTAAGTATATATATTTCAGTTGTTTTTCCTCTTGTGTGCAGGAGTCAGATCTTGGGCAGTGTTTTGAAAACCTTCCCAATGCTTGCTTTTTGTAAAAGCAATGCTAATCCCATATGCCTAGAGTAAATCCCATTGAATTCAATAGGACTTACTTTTGAGTAGACATGGTTATGAATGTGCTGAAAATCAATGGGACTTTGGAGTGAATGTAAAAAAGAATTGTGTTTGTGCCCTCCAGTCCTATTTTAAAGCAAGTAGGCAAGGCTTACTTAGATATTACAGTTTTTATTCTGTAGGAAAGTAATACTGATTTTTTTAAAACTAATACTGATTTTTCTTCAATGACCAACTGGTTTGACAATAAACTATTATATGGGCTGTATGTATTTATACATCTGCAGTGTGTGCATGTGCGTGTATGGAGTCTTTCCAACACCCCTGTGAGGTAGGGTTGGAAACCAAGGCAGCTCACAACAAGAAATAAAGCCATTTAAAATCCAATGACCATAAAAACAAGTATAAACAGTTGCAAAACAGTGTAAAGTGGCATGATTCGGAATTTTGGGTTGTGTGAATGAAGTTGCTTATCACTTGAAGTTGCATTTCTGTCCCTGTTTGAGTAAGCCCCACTGAATACGCTGGGACTTGCTTCTGAATAAATAAACCTAGGATTGCACTATAAATATCTTTACAGTTTGTGTAAATAATAAATATATTTGATAGTCATGCTTTTATATAAATATTTCTTCATTTATCATATTTTTGGTTGTGAGATGCTTAGTTTTCTGCCTTACTCATAGGAATCTTGTTGTGGTTGGTATGGTATTACATTTAGGAAAGTGTTACTGCCTTTGGTGTTTTTTTTTCCTATTTGCATTTCACTTATCTTTAACCTCACTCCATTACAGCCATAGAAGCAACAGCAGCATATGCAAGATAATTAACTCCCATTAGTGATAAGAACAAGAATTTATAATTATTATTTCAATTAAAACAAGAGGCTTATCAATACTTTGAAGAGGACCAGATATTTATTTTCTTTCTGAGCCCAGGACTGGGTCTTTCATTATGCCCGAGGGGGGGGAGCAGGAGAGTAGTCGATAAGACAGACATCCTGGCAATGGTAATCTAATTAGCAAGGTATGTGTGGGGTTGTTGCACACTTCCAGGCCCAGTTTCATTTTGAGTATGGAGGTGGAACCTGTGTAGATGTGGTTGATCAAAGGGAGAAGAAATTTTGAGTTAAGCAAAGCTCTGCTTTTATAAAACCTAAGAAACATACAGATACTTTGAATGTCTGAGTGCCTGCACCAGTGGAATACCGGAGGAACTTGTAAAGCTTGCTGCAACAGTATTTACAACTGAGCATGTGGTGTGAAAGACTCCTTTTCCTAACATTTTAGCTTCTTGTTTTTCTCCACCCACCACATCTTTGAAATATATTGTATATGGTTAACCATACTGTTGCCCTGACTTACTTTATGTTTGTTGCTATTTTGTGTTTTTATTATGTTTTATATTGATTGTGTATTTTTATTGTTTTTATTATATTTGTAAGCTGTGCTGAGCTCTGTTTTTAACAGCAAAAGGGCAGGATATAAATTCTCTTAATCAATCAATAAATACTCCATAGTATTGGAAACTAGACTCTAGGCATTTAAGGCTAAAAATGTTGCTTTTAAAAAAAAGATTTCTCACATCTTTCCCCAGTTTTTGGTGGTAATTCCTAGGCACAAAAACAAAACAACTGGACAATCCAAGTATTAATATGCAAATATTTGCATAAAATGCAAATAATATGCAAATAATTTGCATAATATGCAAATACTTTACATAATATGCAAATTAACCTGCCCGGATTTGTGGAACTGGAATATGGCAACCCTAAGTGAGAGAGACTAAGCTTGCTGACTGTGAGTGTGTGTGTGTGTATTAGGGTTGCCAGGCCCGGCCTCCAAGAGGTCTTCTGTATCTTTAAAAGTTGTGCAGGGGGAAGAGAGAATTCCACCTTGTGGTTTTTCCCATTACAGGGTTGCAAGAACACCTGCACTTGGCAGACTTTCTCTTCTCCTAAAGATACAGGATCAGTCTCAGGCCATGGACCTGGCAACCCTAGTGTGTATGGATGCACTTGATTTGGCATGCAAAGCTCTGAGTGGTGGGCTGTCCTACCAGTGGAGAGACCACCACTGCTAGCTAGCTATGCATGTTTATTTTTAGCATTGTTTTAGGCTATTTGAGTGCAGCATCCAAGGCCAGCACCTTGTAGGCACTCTAGTTTTTTTTAAAGTAACTTAAGTGTAATTGTAGTGAATACTTTTGAGTAACTGTAATGTAGTCCATTCCTTTCAGAACAATTGTGATGGTAATTGTAATTTAATCCTTTTTGGGGCCATGTGACACTCATTGCAATTTATTTCTTTTTAAAAGTAATCTTCCAAGCTGTGCTCATGAAGAAGGTGGAAGAAAACCCAGCATTTGTGTGGGCTACTCTTCATTCTGTCTCATGCACTACAAGTGGAGATTAAGGAGTTGTGGGGAAGAAGATGGTTCTTGGATTAACGTCAGGGAACAGAGATGCCCATTTCTGCTGCAGATTTCATTATTGATTGAACAGCACTTTACACAAAGAAGTTGTGTAACAATATTTGTGCTTCATATAGACTGAATACTAAAAATATAACTATTTTTTTTAAAAAAAGAAAAGAAATAAAAGTAAGGAAAATTGGAAGGCCTAGGTCTGGAATTCTCTGTGTTTTTTGCCACATAACACACACAAAAACTATTAGACCATTTTCATGAATCCTTGTATTGCAGATACAGCAATTTCTACATTATAAGATAAAAGGTCAACACGACAGATGCATAGATTTGCATATCATGTTAAAAATTGTGAAATGTAAAGCTGCAGTCCTAAGCATGAGTGCACGGTAGGAAATCCCATTGAATTCAATAAGCATGCCGATGATCACACACACTATTCCCAGAAAACTTGCAAAGGAACCCTGTGGAAGAAAACATGCTGTGTCACATCGTATTGAATCAAGAAGACCTGCTAGAGACACTTTTTATTAAAAGAAAATAACACAAAACCAAGCAAAGCAAAACAAAGCAACTGAAGCAAGTGGCCACTTGGAGAGAACTTCATACAAGCAAGTCCAAAGCTCTCTGCCATAGACAATCATCCGCTTACTCTTATAGCAAAATTTCTAAGGCATGCCTAAAGCAGATTTCTATCATCACATAAACATCCTTCCACTGCTTGGAAATGGAACGCCCATGTTATGCACGTTATCTACTTGTGGCCTTCAATTGTATGAAAGAATTCTGGTGGTTCCAGCTGTGAAGGATAGAGTGCTTAGGATGGCTAGGTTTCCACCAACTATTGTTGGGAAACAGTTTCATGAGCTCAGAGTCCTTTAATTGCTTGCCACCCATTCCATGTACCTTGGGTGCATGTTGCCACGAAGCTGCAGTAACTACGAACCAAGTCTGATCCCCCCAAGCACATCCAGGCCAATCCAGGAGCAGCCAGACTAGTCCCAAGAATAGAAGCCATACAACGGCCACACCCACTTCGGGAAGTAGGATCTAGGCAGAGGGGTTCTTTCTTTCTCTTAGATGGCACCTCATCTGCCAGATATTTTCAGCTATATCTTGGAGTGGCAAATCCTCTTCCCCAGTGAGCGCTTGGCTTACTGCTTACAACTAGACTTTTCATTGAGGGCATTATTGTGGCCCTTTGCTGAAGGTTTCTTCTCTAATAGGTTCTCCTGCTGGCCAGAGCTAGGCTCACTACCAGACTGTGGAGGCTGTTAGTATCTCTCCAAAAAGGGAAACAGAAGTGGGAAGAAAGAATGGAACCAACCGAAACCAGGAACAAAGGCAAAAGTCCCTTTCTCCTTCAGGTCTGAGATGTCCAGGGGGGCTGACTGGTGCTGCTACTGGAGTCACCAGGTTCTGGTAGTGAAGTCTTCTTGCAGTGTGATGTGTGAATCCACATCTGGACTACATCTATTTTAAAGTCGTTTTGTGATGTTTTAAAGCGTTTTTAGTGTTTCTGTTTGCCGCCCTGGGCTCCTGCTGGGAGGAAGGACGGGATATAAATCAAATAATAATAATCTGGAATCCTTGGTGCTTTACAGCAGTGCTGGTGGTCAGCGAGGTTCCAGTGAAGACTTATTTTGATGTACCTTGATATGGACCCAATCACCTGGCTGGATCAGATAACACTGGTTCTCTGGTTCTCTGGGTAGAGCCACCTGGATCTATAAATGCAAGGCCTTAACACATTTCATTAACACCTTACAAATAGTTCATGAATATATCATCATTTAAATGGAAATCACAAAGGGCAGGATTTACAGGAGGTGAAACTGGGGTTCGCATTGAGTGAACCATGAGGATTTTGTGAGGTGACAGTCCAGATTTTATTTCTATTAACTGTTGCTGTGGTGCTCATAAGGGAAAGGGAATAGCAAATCGAGGAATGAATTCTTTCAATAGTCTTTTAGTGATGGTGTCGGCCTTTGAACAAGGATAGGCTTCAATCCTGATCTTAACTAACACGGACGAATTGGTCACGGGAATTAAAGCGGTCGGTACCTTGGGGGAAAGTGACCACGTAATGCTGGAATTCGGGATTCTGGAGAAAGCCAAAGAAGAATATAGTCAAACATGGACCTTGGATTTCAGGAAAGCCGATTTTAGCAAGCTCAGGGAAATGATGGGTACGATCCCGTGGCTAGATAGACTAAAGAAAAAAGGAGCCCAAGAAGCGTGGGAGTTCATGAAGAACGTATTACAAAAAGCGCAATCGCAAACAATTCCAAAGAGGAAGAAAAATGGAAGACATCGGAAAAAGCCAATGTGGCTACACGGAAGACTGGTGGAGGAGGTAAAAGTAAAAAAGAGCATGTATAAAGAATGGAAGGAAGGACGCATCACCAAGGAAGAGTACCGACGAGCGGCTCGGGCTTGCAGGAATAGTGTAAGGAAAGCTAAAACCCAGAATGAGCTGAGGCTGGCGAGGGAAGCGAGGAACAACAAAAAGGGGTTTTTCAGATATGTTCGAAGCAAGAGAAAGACCAAGGAAACGGTGGGACTGCTGCTCAGTGAGGATGGCAAAATGTTGACAGATAACAAGGAAAAGGCAGAACTGCTCAACGCCTATTTTGCCTCCGTTTTCTCCCAAAAAGGGAACAATGTGCAACCTTGCATTGGTAGCAATCTCAGTAAGGGGTCGGGATCGCAGTTTGAGATTGATAAGGAGATAGTCAGGAAATACCTAGTTAACCTAAATGAGTTCAAATCTCCAGGGCCTGATGAACTGCATTCCAGAGTATTGAATGAACTTGCGGATGTACTCTTGGAACCTCTTGCCATCATCTTTGAGAAATCCTGGAGAACGGGAGAGGTGCCGGAGGATTGGAGACGGGCAAACGTCGTCCCGCTCTTTAAAAAGGGTAAAAAAGAAGATCCGGGGAATTACAGGTCGGTCAGTCTGACTTCAATACCGGGAAAGATATTAGAACGGATAATAAAAGAGTCCATTGGCAACTATCTAGATGACAATGCTGTGATTAGAAGGAGCCAGCATGGGTTTGTCAAGAAAAAATCCTGTCAAACCAATCTCATCTCTTTTTTTGATCGGGTCACTAGCTTAGTAGATGGTGGAAATGCTGTAGATGTCATCTATCTAGATTTCAGCAAAGCGTTTGACAAAGTCCCCACGACCTTTTGATTAGCAAACTGGTCAAATGCGGACTACATGGAAATACTGTCAGGTGGATTCACAACTGGTTGGAAAACCATACTCAAAGAGGACTTCCGGGAAGGGTGACTTCGCTTGTGCCTGCTTTTGGGACGGGCTCCCGCCTCAAAAGAAGCTTATTCAGATATAAATCAGTCAGAACATTTTTTTTTTTGACTGATGAAATTTCTCCCGGGCAGGGAGAAACGTAGAGATCAACCTCAAAGCCTGTTTTTGTTGGGAGGACTGGATTTCATTAATTTATGAGATAAGGTCCAGCCAACAATGCCGGAAGGACTTTCTAACAAGCTCTATCTGCTTAAGCGATACGTTTATCTTTTATTGAAAGGGAGAACGGACTAACAGGCAAGCACCCTTCTTTCTATTATTTTTTTTACTTGGTTTAAATTGTTGCAGCAAAAGGAGATTTGTCAGATTGATCGGTTTTGGACAACTTCTGGGTGAGATATAGCTCTTCTCTGTTATTCACGAAATTAACAGCTTATCTCTGTTTCTGTCGCAAAAAGCTGTCCTGGAAGTGCATTCTAAAGATAATAAACAGAAGAGGGATTTCTATTCCTGATTTCTATTCCGAGGAATATTATATTGTCTGGGACTATTCTCTTTTTGGTCTATTTTATTTTGACGAATCTGCTTCTTCACGACGCCACTAACTGTTTTGATGCTGGGAACTAAATTTATTTTGCATTCTTGAACATAGAGAGATAAGGCAGGTTGCTCTGTTTATACTGTGATGTCATCAAGCCTGGAATATTAACCCAATTGTTGCTGAAATAAGAAGTGGTTCTTCTTTATTTTTGTTTTGCTTTGTTTTCGTGGTTTTAAAAATGGCAATCAAGAAAGTGGCTGAGAATCTGGAAGTAATTATGTTTCAGAAAATAATGGATGAGATTGAGATAACGAAACAAACCCTGCGACAGGGTAGTAAGGAGCTGAAAATTGAACTGAGCAAAATGACGCAGGAGTTTAAAGAAATAGGGGACCCTGTGAGAGAGGAGAATGAGATCAGAGATGAGAAAAGAAAAAATAAAGGGAAGATACAAGCCCTGGAGATTGGAACAAATGTGGAATTGGAAAAAGATCTGGAGTTTATGGATTTTAGAAATAAAATCTACTGTTTGGAATTTAACGTTATCTCTGAAGAAATTAATGAAGATATTAGAGATAAAGTTATCAATGGCTTGGATAATCTTCTGGACTGGAATGATGTGATGGAGCTTGATATAGAGAAAATCTATGGAATTAACTGCAGTCATGTGACAATGGAAAAATTCTTAAGAGATGAGCCAGTGCATTTTCTAAAAAAGAAGAACACAGATATGAATTTACAACAATGTTTCAGCAACTTATTCAGAATGGATGGCAAGAAAATATTTGGGATAGAGGAAATTCCCATCAGACTCTTATTATATGACTATGGCTACAACAGCAAGATTATTATGGAATACTGATAATGGAAGATTGGACACTGAAATTACTGGACTTAACAGGACTATTGAAGATGGAAGATGGAACTAATAGGGATAATGGAATAATGGCTATTGAAATTATTGGACCTAACAGATTCTGATGAGATGGATTAATCGAAATGTTTATTTGGACTATGATTATGACAATAAGATTATTATAATTATTAACGAGATGGATTAATTGACATGTTTATTTGGAGAAAAATTGATAGATATATTTCTTAAAGAATTGAAACCTCTCTTTGATTTTTTGTGGAAAGAATAAAGTAATGTTTATGAGATTTGATGATTAATTAAGATAACTACTGGAGGAAAGTGATTTTATAATATGATTTAAGAGACAGGATTGTTATATATTGTAGACCTATAACTGATTTGATATGTGACAAATGTTTTGTTTTTTGTCTTTGAATGTTTTATGATTTTGTTTTCTATGTTTTATGAAAATTTGAATAAAAATTATTGTAAAAAAAAAAAGGAAAACCATACTCAAAGAGTGGTCGTCGGTGGCTCTGCTTCGGACTGGAAGGAGATCTCGAGTGGAGTGCCACAGGGCTCTATCCTGGGGCCAATACTCTTCAACATTTTTATCAATGACTTAGACGATGGGGTGGAGGGAAGCCTTATGAAGTTTGCGGATGATACAAAACTGGGAGGGATAGCTAACACAATGGAAGACAGGAATAAAATCCAAAGGGACCTGGATAGACTAGAAAATTGGGCTGAAATTAATAAAATGACATTCAATAAAGACAAATGCAGAATTCTGCATTTAGGCCACAAAAACAAAATGCACGGGTACAGGATGGGAAATACCCGGCTTAAGTAGTGCGTGTGAGAAGGACCTTGGAATTGTAGTGGATCGCAAGTTGAACATGACCCAGCAGTGTGATGCTGCAGCAAAAAAGGCAAATGCGGTTTTGGGATGCATAAACAGAGCTATAGTTTCCAGGTCGAGGGAAGTAATAGTCCCACTATATTCTGCATTGGTCAGGCCTCATCTGGAATACTGCGTTCAGTTCTGGGCGCCTCATTTTAAGAAATATATAGACAAGTTAGAGCGGGTCCAGAAGAGGGCGACGAGGATGATAGCCGATATGGAGAACAAGTCTTATGAGGAAAGGTTGAAGGAACTTGGCATGTTCAGTCTGGTGAAGAGAAGGCTGAGGGGTGACATGATTGCACTCTTTAAGTACCTGAAGGGCTGTCACATAGAGGAGGGTACAGATTTGTTCTCTGCTGCCCCAGAGGGTAGGACTAGGTCTAATGGTTTTAAGTTGCAGGAGCGTAGATTCAGATTGGACATTAGAAGGAACTTCTTGACAGTAAGGGCGGTTCGGCAATGGAACCGACTGCCTAGGGAGGCGGTGGGATCCCCTTCGCTGGATGTCTTCAAGCAGAGACTGGACAGCTATCTGCGGGAGATGCTCTAGGTGTGGATTTCCTGCTGTGAGCAGGGGGTTGGACTCGATGGCCTACAAGGCCCCTTCCAACTCTATGATTCTATGATTCTATCCATCCAGAATACATGCATACAATGACAACAAATTCATAAGAACAACATTTTTGTATTTAAATAAAATCAACCTGAACAAAAGGTCTCCATGGTGCTGGATGGGCTACCCTCTTTGTTCTTACAACTTTACCCATATTGTGGGTTTGGCAAACAGGGCAGGTGTGGCAATATTGCTGGGCCAAGTTGGAAAATTTGGAGCATGCCAATCTTGCTGTTCTGTATGTATCATCCCCCCTTTTCTACCACGCTGTGGTGCACTCCAGCAAAATAGGGAAGAAGGACCATGGGGGCCACCAAGCAGCCATCTGGGGAATGCCACAAATGGTCTGGGTGCAAGAGACACCCTGCCAGTCTCCATTTTTCTTTTTTGAGAATCTGGGCTTGATCTTAAAGTGGAGCAACAGCTTCAAGGATTGCTATTGGACACCGGGGCATGGTGGAGAGGTAAACAGAAGTGGCCTGAGGTGTTAGAAAGAGTCTGTCAAAACATTTCCATGCTTTGGTGCTGGGATTGCCAGCAATAACTTTAACTTTAAACCATTTTGCAGCTGTACTTATCTCTAATTAAAATCCAAATTCAAGCCACTCTTTGCAAGACGATGAGAGGAAAAACAATCCATCAGTAGAAGAAAAATAAGAGGGAGAAGAAAAAGCTTCCCTTAGGCGCCGGTGATAAAAACTATTAACTGAAACATTTTGTAGCTACATAACAAGACAGATATAAACATTAATAAGACATTAACGACTCCCAAAAATCTTTTCTTGAAAAGAAACAAAAGTAAGGAAAATCGGAAACTTTAGATTTGGAATTCTCCGTGGCCTCCATGATTCCTTGTATTGCACATCAGCAGTTTCTGCATTATAAGAGAAAAGGTCAGCGCTAGGACAGATTTGCATATCATGTTAAAAATATTTTTTGTGAAATGTAAAGCTGCAATCCTAAGCATGAGTGCACGGTAGGAAATCCCATTGAAGTCAATAAGCATGCCAGTGATAAAACACATCATTCTCAGAAAACGTGCAAAAGAACCCCAAACTTGCAAAGGTACCCCACCTCCATTATAAAAAGCAGGGAAATTCACTGATAGCTAAAAAAACCCTTGCAGTTTAAGAAAGTAGCTATAGCCACAGCTATTTCTGTCAAACTTCAAAAAGCAGGGAAATTGGGCAGCTATAGTGAATGCACCACAGGAGACCTGACCTCCTCTCTGAGATATTGTACTGGCCATAATTGTTTTTGGAGGTTTTTAATGTAAATTATACAAAGTATTGCAGTACTTCATATATTCACAGAAACAGAAGCAAAAGAAAATGATTTACCATAGGAAACGTCACTAAAATTGCAAAGTAAATCAAACATATTTAAAGTGAATGTCTGAAATACTTCAACTGTCTTTATATTGTTGCTTCCTTCCTGCTAAAATGAGACCAGTACAGCACATGTCTTGTTTCTGTTATTTGTGCTGTTTGCAGGTGTTGTCTGCACTCAACGTGTCCTCAGCAGCACGTTACCAAATTCTTCCAAGCTACCCAGGAAGTGGATTGGACCGTGAAAGACCAACCCAAATTGTGTTTGCATTTTTACACATTTGCAGGACAGTACAATATCTCAGACAGGAGATCACGTCTCCTGGCCTGGCACATTCACTATAGACGCCCAATTTCCCTGCTTTCTGAAGTTTGATAGAAATAGCTGTGTCTAGAACTATGTTCCTAAACTGCAAGGGTTTTTCGCTATTAGTGAATCTATATAAGTGAATTCTTGATGAGCCCCTGATCTTTAGCTCCTGCAAAGGAGGAGACGTGCCTAAGCCTCTTTGCAAAGTTTGCACGTTTGCCTTTAGGGAGGGAAGGAGATTCTTTAACATTCACCCACACTTATTGTGTACTAGTATTTGCAGAAAATAACTTCTAGGGGACTCCCTGATCTCAGGTGAACCCAGCACAGGAAAAATGCACCCGGGTTGCAAGGAAAAAAAGAAGGGCAAACTATGATGATTTCAAGGACTAGATTTAAAGACAGACACAGAAAAAGTGCACTAAACAGAAGAGCAAAACAGCAGCTTTTGGGGATCCTAGGGATTTTTTATTGACTAGTGTCCAAACAACTTGCTTATCAGTCACAGTTCTGACTTCACTCATTGATTAATAACACTGACAGGCAAGAGCAGTCAGGCTGGCTCATTTCACATAAATGGCTTAGAAGGATAACTGCACAGCTTGCTCCATGCTAGAGCTAGAGGGCTAGAGGATTACATTTTTTAAAAAATGAAAGCTCAGATTTGAGGCTACCTGCTGGGGATGCCACTGAAGGCCTTTGTGGGTGCCATGGCACCAGCGGGTGACCAGTTGGTGACCCCCGGTATAAATAAAAATATATGACAACTTGTAACAGTAATCTCTGCTAATTCTCCTGAGCATACATTTACAGGATCACATCAGTTCCCTTCTTAAGGGAAAATGTGTGTCAGCGGGATGGAAGGTTTGAACTTTCAAGTTCTTTCTGACCATATGACAGACAGAAATCCAACCAGTGGAGTGTCTCAGTAGGGAACTGTAGTAATGGAAGAGCTTCACCAGTTGAATTTTTACATGCCAGCCAGCTATTAATGACTCAAGGACCAAACTAGGAAAAGGTGGCAACCATACACACACACTCCCCTATTAATACTGTTCAGAATATATTTCTGAATTTAAATGTAAAACAATTGAGCCATGCCAGATGTGGGTGTAGAGGTGTGAGTGAGGAGGGCGAGAGGTAATAACTAACAAATCAAATGACATGGGGGGAAGACCAAATATTACACCACATATGACCAAAATGAAATTATAGCCAAGCTCCTTCCACACTGCAATTTATTCTGACAATTTCTTACCTGGTAATTTGTGCATTATATTTGATATTTCACACAACGCACAAGCTTGCTCTGGAATTCTAGTGGAATGTAGTGCAGGTTTAGCACAAATTTTCATGATAAAAGATACCAGAACTCCCCACTCCGCATGGTACTTACCGGCTGCGGGGCGAGATTTGCAGCCTGGGGTGAAGCCCTAGCTGCCATTTAGAGGAAGGGCAGGCGCGCCAGGACTGGCATGACGTCATCAAGGCGCGCTGCGGGCGACGAGCGGCCGAGCCTATTTAAGCTCGCGCCGGCCCCTCACCCTCCTCTTCTTCTTCGGTGAGCAACGAGAGGACGATGAGGGACATAGCAGAGAGAGCTGCAGGACAGTTGGCGTTGGTTGGGCCTATTAATTGGTTACATCCAAAGGGGGTTTGGGGAGCCCCAACAGCTGTGGGTGGTAGCACTGCGGCGTGGCTGTGACTGGGGCAGGCCTTGTAAAGGGGCCTGACCAGCGGGCCTTGTAGCGGGGCCTAGCAGCGGCACGTCCAATACCCCCCCACACCTAGCAGTTGTGGAGGGGTTGATTGAGGCCTTTTATTAAGCAGCGCGACGTTAGTGCTGCTGCTGGTTAAAAGAAAGACACACAGCATACTAAAAGGAAGTTTAAAAATAAATGAGACTATACTGGATATACAAACAAAATTAAATATAGCCAGGCTAATACACTGGTTAGAGACAGACTCATGCACATAAAGGGAAATTAAAAATAAATCAGAATAAAAGGGATGAACAAATGAAATTTGATCTAATCCTTCTAGTTTAAGTTCCCTCTGAGCACTCCCCCCCCCAACAGGTTCATCTTAGCCCCCCCCGATGATACACAGGTTGGTTCTTTATTATATTATTACAGGGTGGATGCATGATGTGATGGCAGAGCCCTTTCGTGAGGCTTATGACTTCTTGCTAGGCCCAGACATAGGGACAACTTCTTGCTAGGCCCGGGCATGTAGGAGGTTTGAAGTACTTAATTATATGATTATTATACTACATACTAGTATATTGGTGGGGCCTAGTGAGCCTTTTTAGCCTTTGGGCCTTTCACAGTTATATGATAATAAGGGCGGAGATAACAGTTTGCTAGAAAATGTCTAAATCGCTGTATCTTAAGTGAGCGATCCTTTTGCATTCCAAGTGTTAATTTCAGGCTATTTGTTCACTCTGAGACAGAAGAAGCATTTACCTGAATTTAGTTAGGAATTGAAAGTTTAGCAGATGATAATCATATTGATTGGGGAATAGGAATAAAGAGGAAAGCCCGATTTGCCTAATAGAGATCCCTCATATTACAGGATCTTAGACTTTTATTGACATAGGGCTGCCTTTTAAGGTCCAGGCAGACTTCCCCCCCCTTTACTGAGGATTGTGGCACCAACAACGAAACATCATTACCTGAAATTACATTTTAGTTAGGACTTCTGATATCATTACCTGGAATTACATTTTAGTTAGGACTTCTGATATCATTACCTGGAATTACATTTTAGTTAGGACTTCTGATATCATTACCTGGAATTACATATAGCGTGCAACTGTTGCATTGGCTCATCTATGTGTTGTGTTGGAAAACCTGCTATAGTGCAGCCACATATTGGTGACAGCAACACATCCTCGGCATCTGCTGCTCTTGGATTTATGATATCATTTACTAGAAAGGAATATAGGATGTTAATTTTGCATTTTGGACATCTATTATGATAGGTGTTTGGAAGCCTACAAGGGGGAGGCCGCTGCAATGGGCCAAATATGGGTGGCAGCGCCATATCCCCAGTATCTGTGCTTTGGGGAACTGGGTTAGCTGCACTAAAATGGTGGCTGGGAAAGTGTGCTTACTCATAAATTATTTCCTTTCTTTATGTGAAACAGGGAAATATGAGGCCAGTGGCTCTCACAGCGGTGAGGAGAAGCACCCAGCAGTAGCTGCTCAAGGAAAGCGTTCCTCCCCTGTTAAGCTCAAGGTACTGGACCTTGCTTGCAGACTGCCCAGTTCCTGGGGAGGTTTGTTTTGTTATGGGGTTTTCTTTCAGTTTCTGGACCCCATATTGTAGTCTCAGGGCTTGCCTTAAGGGACTGCACTCTTAAATTTGTCTTGGGCATAGACGCAATGGCAATCAGTAATGGCTTCCTACCAGTTAGTTAATGCACTGCCTATGGGAAAGTATGACATCTAATCTGTTTTTTCATCTACTGTGGGGATACAAGGGGATTTATAGCTGCTGGGTTTTTTGCCTTTTCAGTCAATTCTATGAGGTAGAGCATTACATACAGGCTGCTCTATTCTCGCGTGGAGCGCTTCAGCTCCTTCCTTGAAGGGGCTGTTGGGATGAGAGGGTAAAAAATAAAAATAAAAAAATAAATAAATAAAATAAAATAAAAAATAATAAAAAAAATTGGATGCATGTTAACACCTGATGTCACAGATTATGGAATGGCTATGTAACTGGTTCATCTCAATGGCTGTGTCAATGGACCATCCTGCCCGGTTTTAACCTTCCTGGGCATACCACCTAATTCACCACCAATAATACTCATGTGGTCAGTCAGTAGGGTTTCATGACAGTTAGGCCAAGAAAGTGTTTCTTGTCTGCCCTCCAGGTATTAGAGGTCTTTTCCGGTGGTTTATGAGGTCGTAGCAGGACTTCCACAGCCTTACTACAGGTTCAGGTTTGTGGCTGTATAATAGGGAGCAGAGTCAAAGATGGCCATAAGCCGGTCTGTCGCCCCAGCATGCTCAACAGCTATCAGAATGCAGGAGGGGTTTTTCCCAGGACTTCTGGGCCGGCAAGGGCTATGCACCAGAGTGGCCTATTCAGTGAGTGACCTGCTGGGTTTGCTTAGTGAATGGCTGGAGACTGGGCCTCTCAGTCCAAGCACTTCGAGGTAAAGGCTGATGATTTTCCAACTTATTCCAGGGACTTTATAGTCCACCGTATGTTAGCTGGGTGGGCTAGAGAACACCCTGCCGCCCTCGATCCCCGTTGCCCTTTCTCACGGGACATTTTATTGAGTATGGTGGGCCAGTGAAAAACAGTATGCTCCTTAAGCTATGAAGCCAGACTATTCCAGGTGGCAGCCCTTATGCTGTTTTTTGGAGCTTTTTGGATAGGTGAGGTGGTGGCCGGATCCAAGGGAGATTTGTCTCGACGGGCCCTCCAGCTATCAGATGTCTCCATGGAAGGGAGTTGTATCTGTATAACATTGATGGACTGGCAATGTTGCTGGACAAGGATGGAGCAGCTGCACACCCTATCCTGGGCTTACAGTTAGGCCTCAGTCAATGGGCTGCAGTGTGATGGCTTGGCTGGTGAGGAATACTTTGGGACGGGCTCCTACCCACTTTGTCCCAGCTTGGTTCAATGCGGACATCTCCGCTTGTGGTGGTCATTCCCCGAGTTGGGAATGACCTCAGTATTTGAGGCAAGGCCCTCAGGTGGCGGGCATGTGCAGACATGCAGTTCGGGACGCAACGATGGCCTCGGTTACCTAAGGGCATGATCCTCAGTTTGGCAGGCATGTGCGGAGATGCAGTTGGCGAGGCAACGGAAGGGCATGATCCTCAGTTTGGCAGGCATGTGCGGACATGCAGTTCAGGAGGCAACGGAAGGGCATGGCCATAAGTTTGGCAGGCATGTGTGGACATGCAGTTCAGGAGGCAACGGAAGGGCATGGCCCTCAGTTTGGCAGGCATGTGCGGACATGCAGTTGGCAAGGCAACAGAATGGCATGGCCCTCAGTTTGGCAGGCATGTGCGGACATGCAGTTTGCGAGGCAACAGAAGGGCATGGCCCTCAGTTTGGCAGGCATGTGTGGACATGCAGTTCAGGAGGCAACGATGGCCTCAGTTACTAAAGGGCATGGCCCTCAGTTGCAACGAAAGGGCATGGCCCTCAGTTTGGCAGGCATGTGCGGACATGCAGTTGGCGAGGCAATGGAAGGCCATGGGCCTCAGTTTGGCAGGCAAGTGCAGACATGCAGTTCAGGAGGCAACGATGGTCTCGATTACTTAAGGGCATGGCCCTCAGTTGCAACGAAAGGGCATGGCCCTCAGTTTGGCAGGCATGCGTGGCATGCAGTTAATAAGGTGACGTCAGCCTTGGGTACGTCTACTTTGGTCAGACATACTCCCACGTGTTGGCACACAGCTGGGGCTTAGCCAGTGGGCCACAGTACAGTGGTTGGGCCGCCGAGGGATGCGCTGGGACGGGCTCCTTCCTATGCTTTCCCAGTCGGCAGTGGTTCGTCATGTGCCACAGTTTTTGGTTATTCACCTGGGCGGTAATGACCTGGGTATGCTGAAAGACAGGGCTCTTATCGAGCAGGCGTGTGCTGACTTCCGGGCCATCGAAGGATGCTGGCCGGGAGTGCACTTGGTGTGGTCTGATGTTTTACCCCGTAGGCATTGGAATTGCGAGGGGGACCCTAGGGGCATAAATAGGACCCGCAAGAAAGTCAATAGGAAACTCAGGCTGGCTCTTTTAGGCTCTGGTGGGTCGGTTATTCACCATCCAGAGATAAGACGCAGTAGGATAGAGCTATATAGGTCAGATGGAGTCCATATGACAGATATGGGTAATGACATTCTTCTAGGGGACCTGCAGAGGGGTCTGCTTGAGTTGTTGTTTGGAGGTGGGGCAAGTGGGGTTTGTCCCCTCTTTGGTGGCAAGGAAGTGCGGGAAAGTGTAAAGGTGAAGGGCAGCTAGGTGACACCTTTAGGCATCTTTGGAGGTGATTGGCGGTTCCGGAGGCCTGCAGCTCCGGGTTATACGGCCTGAGGGCAGGATACGGGTCGCCTTTGGGGCCAACATGTCTCATCCACTCGGAGTTTCAGGGCACCGGGGGCAGGCGGTAACACAGGTTGGCCTTCCTACACACCCTATGGGTGTGGTCAGGGCAAGGGGTTGGCAGATTGGCAGCCCCTTGCCTGGCAGGGGTTGAATCGCCCCAATAGCTGCAAGCAGGCTTTGCCTGACTCACCAGGAGAATCCCGCACTTATGTTCCCCTCTGTAGGTTCTTTATGCAATGTGAATTTGGTTAATAAAGTGGCCCGTTATTTAACCCAAATATATATTGTGTCTGTGTCTTATTTCACCCCTGGGCCGCAAATAATCCATTTGCAAGCTTGCGAACCCAGAAGATTGCAGGAGTTTTTCACTAGCTGCAGCTACTCATGTGACAGGCATCCCAGCATGCAGTGCATTCCCGCCTTTTAGTTGCACATTTTTTTCCTGATGAAAATTGTACCAGTATTCCGGCATTGGCACAGGTAGCAGCAGCATTTCCTACACACACACACCTGTGTCGATAAAACTAAAATAATTTTAAAAGTCAGATCTTAAAGGGAGAGGGCTTGCATGGTGACGGGATGAGATAATAGACCTCCTACACAGGGGGGAACAGTGCGCATGTGTATAATGGGTGAGGGACGAAAACAAGCCATGTAAAGACAGTTGCGTGAAACGCCGGCATGTCAGCGTAAAAATCAACTGTTCCTTAACGCAACAGGTACTGCAGTGTGAACGGGATTTTAGAAATTGGGACAGAAGCGCTACCTTTTTAATCCATTAAACTAATACAGTCAGCCCCATGTGTGAAAGCAGTCCCATTCAGAGTCTAGTAGCTGAGTGTGAAAATGGATTGTATTCTGGTATTTTACTCCCCTCAGTTCTTTTTTTAATGTTACCCTTAAAAATAAAAACATAAATAGATAAATCTGATTGGCAAGTAGATTATAGCCCTCTCCCCACTTGGTGTCTTTTCTTCACTATCCCACGGAGTGTTTTTATTATTATTATTAAATGTTGTGCTATCCCTGCACTATTGACAGAAATATAGTAAAAGAAACATAGGAAGCCACACTGACTGGAAGTGGCTCTCTAGAGTTTTGGGGTGGAGTCTTTCCTAGCCCTGTTTGGAGGCACCAGAGAGTGAACCTGAAGGATCTTAAACAAGGTTTCCTGATACCTTTAAAATGCATTCTTAAAAATTAGCTTACAGCACAATTCTAACCATGCCTACTCAAATGTGATTCCTATTAAATTCATGGGATCCTAGAATAGTAGAGTTGAAAGGGGTCTGTAAGGCCATCGGGTCCAACCCCCTGCTCAATGCAGGAATCCAAATTAAACCATTAAAGGTGGCTGTCCAGCTGCTCTTTGAAGGCCTCCAGGGCTGGAGAGCTCAGCACCACCCCCATAATAGAAAGTTCTAATATTTAACTCCACAAGGGATGTGTTATCATACAGGCTGTTTTTTTCAGGATCACTTCAGTAATTTTAGGGTGACTGTGATCATGACAAATGCACCCTCAGTCAGGGAAAGTCTTGAGTGAGCAGACGTTTGGGGGCTTTTCCAGTTGAGGCTTTGGTTGTGCACTCACCCTGCCTTATTCACTGAATTTTTCAGAAGTTTCAATTCTTAAATTGTTCCTGTTCTTAAAACAAGCTGTCATTTTTTAAATGGAGGTTGTCATTGTCTGTCATGTCACAAATTAAAAAGAAGACATTTTTTTCCAAAAAATACCTGGGGAAGGAAAAATAGCTCTAGGAAAGGTGGCACTCCCATCCCCCCCCCCCCCGGCTGCAGGCCTGGACACTTCTCATGTCCACTGGAGACTATTCTGCACAATCGTCAGTGCCATTATTCCACAATTGTTTTGGGAGTTTTTAGTGCAAATTACACGAAGTGTTGCCGTGCTTCACATATTTGCATTAACAGAAGCAAAAGAAAATAATTTACCATAGGAAACTTCACTAATATTGCTTCACTAATATTCACTAGTATTGCAAAGTAAATCAAACATATGTAACGTGAATGTCTGAACTACTTCAACTGTCTTAATATTGTTGCTTCCTTCCTGCTAAAACAAGATCAGCACAGCATGTCTTGTTTCTTTTATTTGGGCTGATTGCAGGTGTTGCCACCACTCACCATATGCTCAGAGGCACATGTTACCAAATTCTTCCAAGCTACCCAGGAAGTGGATTGGACTATGAAAGACCAACCCAAATTGTCTTTTGGATTTTTACACATTTGTAGGGCAGTACATGTCGTCCTGTGAAATGTAGCGCGCCCAGCACCCGGTTGTACCCGGTACCGACCTGTCCAGGTAATCAGTTGAAGTGATAGACACAGACATTTTGAAGATTTTAAGAGTCTTTACTGACTGAATCACACAAGCAATAAACATACACTCCAGCTTCTCCCAACAACTGCTAAACATCCCCCACACTTTACTTTCGGTTCCTCCAAGAAGATATACTCTCCTCTGCCCTTGATGGCCACATCTGTTGTGCCGACCTTGGCAGCCCTGCATGGAGTTTAACCCTATAAGTGTCTTTCTACCCTGTCTTTCTGTGAAACTACACAGTTGGTCTTCTGCATGGCCTACAGTACAATATCTCAGAGAGGAGGTCAGGTCTCCTGCTTCCCTGATGCATTATAGCTGCCCAGCTTCCCTGCTTTTTCAAGTATGATAGAATGGCAGAAGGAAAATAAGCTGAGCTTGAATCCTGGCAAGATGGAGGCACTGTGGGTGAGTGGTTCGAAAAGTACCTTTTATCAGCTGTACCTGGTGAGACAACTACAACCATTCCTGGACCAGGAGAACTTAGCCATAATAATTCAGGCATTGGTGATTTCAAGACTGGATTACTGCAATGCACTTTAGGCTGGGTTTCCCTTGCACTTGTCTCAGAAATTGCAGTTAGTGCAGAATGCTGCAGGCAGATTACTGATGGGAGTGAGACCCTGCCAGCATATAACACCACTGCTAAGGGATCTGCACTGGTTGCCAATCTGTTACAGGGCCAAGTTCAAGGTGTGACTATTGGTATATAAAACCCTTAACAACTTGGGACCAGTTTACCTTGCCCCATAATTGCCTACTTGAGCACTTCGCTCTGCAGAACCGGCACTGTTACAGGTGCCACATAATACTCATTCCACACTTGTAAGAAATTGTTCCTTCAGTGTGGCAGTACCTACTCTTTGGAACTCCCTGCTTAGTGACATCAGGCAGGTGCCTTCACTGTATTCCATCCACCACCTACTTAAAACTTCTTTGTTTAGGCAAACCTATCCAGACAAATAGATGTTTTAATCTTTTTAGTAGCTGTTTTAATTGTTTTAAATATGTTTTAATTACTTGTTTTTAACTGTTCTATTGATTATGTTAATGTTTTGTAAGCTGCTTAGAGGTCCTTACTTTCAAACGGTATATAAATGTGATTAAATAACAAAAAGTATATGTTTATTTAACCCAATGAACAGCTTTTAATCAGTGTTGGTCAGTGCTTTTCCAGAGTGAGTGAATGATGCAGCAGACAGAGTATAACCTTCAGCAATTTGCAGTGTGTGTATGTGTGCGCTTGTGCAGAGATAACCCTTGGTCTGTGATCTTTGACACCAGAATAGCAGCAGCCCAAGCATGTCCCTATTTTTTTTCTGAGAAAAGTAATGACAAATGCTGAAGAAATTCATTCAGTTTGCATGCTAATGAGAATCTACAAAATTTGCACTTCCTGAACCAATATGCAAACTGAAATGGAGCACTCCTTCAAAATTTGCCCAAATTTTATGATACAGTTATCTAACCAAAGAATGAGAAATAAATGTGTATATTAATAAAAAGTGCTTGCAAAAATGTGTATGTCAGTGAAAATAATATACACAAATGAATTCTGTTTGGAGAAAATTGGTTGAAATACTACAAACACTATGCAAAATTGTGTATAAATATTAGAAAAACTGCACAAAGAATGTAAATGAATTTTCATGCAGGGTTTTTAATTAATTAATTAATTAATTAATTAATATTCTGCCCTTCCTCCCAGCAGGAGCCCTTTGGAACTCCCTTTGGAACTTTTTTTAAAATGACAAATGCATGAAGAAATGGGTCCAAATGGTCTTAAGTTTGGGAAAATGTGAGAAACTGAAATGGACAGATTTGTCTACCAACCTTGATCGATGTGTTCCACCTCTGACTGTTGGATGCTTCTGAATACCAGTTGCTGGAAACTGCAGGAGGGGAGAGTTGCTGTTATGGTCATGTCCTGCTGGTGGGCTGTCCTTTGGAACGAAATGGGCCACTGGCCTGAGCCAGCAGGCTCTTCTGATGTTCTTATGCCTGTCCCTACAAACATGGGAGATAATGTGTATGGGGCTGCCCCTGCTGGCTGATAGTTTCATTTGGCCCCTTAGCCCCACTAGCTGCTGCTGACTGCCTCAAAACACTTTTCCCCTAAAGATCTCTCTTTGCCATCCAATTGCAATTGTTTGGAACAACATGTGTAGGCTTGCTTCTGAGAAACATTTTGAATTACCCACTGGGTTCTATCAATATGTACAGAAACATATCTAATAAGATTGTCAAGCGGATCAAATCTTATGCAGCAGGTATGCAAGGATTCCCCTGGAAAAAAATTTTTTTTTTAATGTTAGGCTGAAATGTAAATTGTTTTGAGCACAGAAATCTTCATTTTCTTGTATGGTGTTCTTATGAACAGTTCCACACACCCTCCACTTTAAAGCGTCTCTGACTCATGTTGGAAAAGAGATTCTTCCCCTCCTTGATATGGAGGACAATTACAGGGCTTTGTTCAAAGAGAATTAAGAAGCATGAGGGCTGAATCCTTACAGAGAGAAACTGTCACTTTCCTTTGTTTTCTGCTTGCAGTAATTACCCTTTCAGCTGCCTGGTCTGACATCCTCAGACCTGTTCCAACCTCCTCCAAAATGTTTTCTCCAGCTCCAGTTTGAGAGTTTATTTTATGCTGATTAGCTACTTACTCAGAGTTTGTCTGTCTCCATCAATCATGTCTCATTTCTTTTCCCTTCTGCTTTTGTTTTACTGGCCATGTGGGAGTTTTATTGTTCCCAGAAAAAAATACAGGACATCTCATTACATTTCCACTTCAAAAGAAGCTTCAACCATGTAGGCCAGAGAGAGGGAAGGAGAAGCACAGGGCCTGTCTCGAGCCGGGGGAGGTGTGTTCTCAAATTTGCTCCTTCATGCCCTACAACATTTTGCAGACAAAAACAGGGACATGCAAGACCTTATTTCTCATGCCCCAGATGACTGCCCACTCCTAAGCCCCCACCATCACCATATATCACAAAAGGCTCAACTCCATTTTCTGTATTCCTTAACTCTACAGTAGGGATGGGTTTATCTAATCCTAAATTTGGTTCTCCACATTTCTGCAACAATTTGCAATTTATTTTTCAAAAAGTCCTCCTGAAAATTCTTCAGCACTTTAGTGCAAATTTATCCTAATGAACACATTTTTGTATGCAGTTTTGAGTAATGTACACATTTTTGCATACATTTTCTCCTAATATAATGCATTTTTGTTTGTTATTTTCACTAATATATTCATTTTTATCCACACTTTCTTCTAATAAATGTAAGCACGGTTTGGCTGGAGAACTACATCACAAATTGATCATTTGCATAAGTGTGAATTTCAAAGGATGGCTGTGTATGTTTGATCAATTCGACTTTAAATGTGAACTTAATGAAATTTCTCCCCACCCCTACTCTACAAACATCTGTCTTACACTGACTGAAAGATCAGGTGGATGTTTGTTCTTTTAGGTAAAGATGCACTAGAAATACATAATTGTCCCATAATACTGTCAACAGTTCAAACAATACTCCAGAAGGTGTGAAATTTTGCAGCAATGTGACTGCAAAAAAGGTAAATGCTATTTTAGGCTACATTAACAGGAGCATAGTTTCCAAATCACGTAAAGTGTTGGTTCCCCTTTATTTGGCACTGTTTAGGCCTCATTTTGAGTACTGCATCCACTTCCGGAAACTACAGTTCCCATGATTCTGTGGTGGGATTTATGTCCTTTAATATGCGCTGAATGTGCTTTAAATGAATGGTGTGGATCTGCTCTAGGTATGATGTGAATTCATTAGTGAATTGAAAAGAACAATTTTAAAAGATACTTTTTTAAACAGGGGAAGGGTTGTAGCTCAGTGTAGGGCATATGCTTTGCATGCAAAGGTCCAAAATTCAATTTCTGGAAAAGATCATTGCCTGGAATCCTGGACAGCCAATGCTAGTCCATGTCATCAGTACTGAGCTGTGTGTGTGTGTGTGTGTGTGTGTGTGTGTACTGCCTTCAAGTCGATTCCAGGTTTTCATGAGGCTGAGAGGCAGTGACTGGCCCAAGGTCACCCAGTGAGCTTCATGGCTATGTGGGGATTCAAACCCTGGTCTCCCAGGTTGTAGTCCAACACCTTAACCACTACGCCACATGGTACGAAATGGCCTGAGTCAGTATAAGGCAGATTCCTTTGTTCCTGAAAGTGGGAAGACACTAAAGGGCCACAGTGACTCCAAAATTTATTTATGCATTTTATTTACAACATTTACATATTGCTTTATTGTAAGAAATCTCAGAATGATTTACAGATGGAATTAAAACAATAACATTATTGGCAAAAAGAGTTAAAAACTGATATTTAAAAACATTCAAAATAATAAAACCAACAATGAGTTAAAAACAGATAAAAAACACAATAGCTTCGACATACCTGGATAAGTTTGCCTAAACAAAAATGATTTCAGCAGATGTTGAAAAGAGTACAATGAAGGCATATGTTTAATGTCAATAGGCAGGGAGTTACAAAGCGTAGGTGCTGCCACACTAAAGGACTGATTCTTACAGTAGAAGAACAAGTACTGTGTGGAACCTGTAACATGGAAAGCACACCTTGAACTTGGCCTGGTAGCAAATCGGCAACCAATGCAGATTTCAGAGCAGAGGTATTGTGTGCTGATAGGGTCTCACTCATGTCAGCAATCATGCCACAGCATTCTGCACTAACTGCAGACCCCAGGTCAGGTTGTGCTGCATGGGGTTTCTGTGACCTTGGCTGTCTGGTTTCCAGGATTTTTTTAGTTTTGGTTTTTGGTTATGAATCCTGTCTGGTTGTGGGATGCTGAGTTTTCTGCCTTACTCATAGGAATCTTGTTGTGGTTGGTATAATATTGCATTTAGGAAATCATCACTGTCTTTTGTTTTTCTTTTCTATTTGCATTCCATTTACCTTTAACCTCACTCCCTTACATCCATAAAAGCAAGAGCAGTGGTTCCATGTGCTCAGCTTAATCCCCTTAACCCCACTGATGATGCACTTTGCTGGTTGTATGACAGTTTGTTTCTTGCTCAGTAGTGGTAAAGGAGAATTCACATATTTGGAAGTGTGGCTGCAATTGTTGTTCCCAATCTGCTGTCTGTGAAGGTAGATCAAACCATATGTGTTTTCTCTCTGTCAGTTATTACCCACTGGAATTGGGTTGGTGGTTACAGTGAGTTAGTAGCAGCCCACAGGGTAGACAGAAAAGGGTAGAGAATCTTCTTTCTCTTACTCATTTCTCAAACCTTTCTGAAGGGTCAAATCTGTAAAGAAGCTTGGAGCAGCCATGTTAAAAGGCAGTGGCAGGGCATTCCAGGCAGGGGGTTGCCAAACCTGTTTGGATATGGATATATTTGCAGAGGATCCCTAGTCAGGCTCTACCAATAGCACAATCCAAACTACATCTACTCAGAAGTAAGTCCTGTTGAGTTCTATGGGGCTTAGTCCCTTAGTACGTGTGCTTAGAATTACAGACTTCAGGGGCATCCAACTTTACACTTTGAGTCCTCCCATCTAATACCTCCACAACACTAGGCTCCTTTCTTACAATGGCCTTCTGGTGACTGGTCTGGCCTGAGGGCATTTAAAACCTTCCCACTCAGGCCCGTCCCTATAACATCGCTAGGACCTGCTCCTGAAATCTCACAGTCTGAGATGCTTCTGACCTGGCAACCCTAATGCAAATTGGAACGGGTTCAGAGAAGGGGAATAAGGATGATCAGGGGACTGGAAACAAAGCCCTATGAGGAGAGACTGAAAAACTGGGCATGTTTAGCCTTGAGAAGAGAAGACTGAGAGGAGATATGATGGCACTACTGAAGTACTTAAAAGGTTGTCACACAGAGGAGGGCCAGGATCTCTTCTCGATCATCCCAGAGTGCAAGACATCGAATAATGGGCTCAAATTACAGGAAGCCAGATTTCAGCTGAACATTAGGAAAAACTTCCTGTTAGAGCAGCACGACAATGGAACCAATTCATAGAATCATGGAATCATGGAATAGTAGATTTGGAAGGGGCCTACAAGGCCATCGAGTCCAACCTCCTGCTCAATGCAGGAATTCCCTAGAGAGGTAGTGGGCTCTCCAAAGGTAAAGACATTCAAGAGGCAGCTGGACAGCCACCTGTCGGGGATGCTTTAAAAGCTTGGATTTCTGCACTGAGCAGGGGGTTGGACTTGATAGCCTTATAAGCCCCTTCCAGCTCTACTATTCTATGATTCTATGGCAGGCTATGTGCTGCATGATGCTTAGTGTTTGCACATATGCATTTTACATGAGCTGTTTTCAGGCTTTTGCCTGGACATGCAAGGGTTAAATGTGTGTAGGGGGCAGAGGCATTCCCCCAAGCCTCACCCCAATGGCCCCAGGTATGCAAGCTTCTCTCAGACCTTTGCAGGTTTAGCAGAAACATCTGAAGAGTGTTTTATGCATGTTCAACTGAATGTGTGTAGCCTTTGTGAGATCAGGAAGCTGATAGGGCAGCGTTTCTGATCATACAGAGGCTTCTAAATGCAACTGTGGGACCTGCATGTACATCACCCTTCCTTCTACACACCTTTAGCCCTCATGTGTTCAGGAGAGCAATATGGGTGTGTGCTTCCATTCTTTAACTTCTAAATACCACAATTATGAAGGATAAACTTGGGAACTTGGGATGGCTGCTCTCCAGGGGCAAAACCACTGTCTCTGTGTCCCATTGAAACAGGGAGAACCTGTGTGTATGCTGTGCTCCTTGACTCTCTTCTTGTTTGTGTTGCCCTTTCACTAGCCACCAATGCTTTTTATTACCTTTGAATTCTAAGAAAACTTTGCAACATGCACATTTTGAGCAGCCTCATATTGAGCAGCCCCACCAACCCTTTATGGGCCATGTCTTCTGTATAAAGCCTGCCTGCTTACCAACTGTGTAAGGAAGTTCTGATTCTCCCTCTGTTTAAGACCCCTGTGTAGGCAATCACATCCGCACTCGCCTGCTCCCAGCCTTTGCCAGGGTTGTTATCTTTGAAGATGCCATCAAATTCTCTCTTATGTAGAATCTGGTAGGTAATACACCTTTGGTGGAACAGACTAGACATTCACCACCACAATAGAATGGGGTTCTGCCAAATTCTATAATGATTCACTGCCATTGCAGGCTGTGCAGCAGATGTGCTGAGATCTGCAACATCAGCGAAGCCTCACTCTGAACATTTCACTAGCAAAATCACATATCCACAATAAAAAACAGATTGGAGATTCAAGTCCAGACTTTTTTTAGAGCATGCATTAATAGTCTAGTTGTGAAAGAAGTGTGTTGTTCCATGAATCAGACCAGATATCTTATTTATTTAATTTATATCCTACCGTTCCTCCCAATGGAGCCCATCTGTCCTCTGTATGGTGTGTGTTTTAGTGGGATTATTTATTTATTTATTTGCTAACTTTCTTTAAAATTTGTGTCAAGGTCCAGTATACATGTGGTTGGCCTATCCCTAAGGATCCTGTCCATATTATGATCCATAACTGAAACTTATATGTTAATTAGCTGCTAAATGTCAATTAGTGGATCTAATGAGGGACCATGCATAGCTTGCCAAATTCTAGCCTATGCATCAGCCTTCGTTGCATTCTTCATCCTGCTTCTATTTGCTCAGCAGCAACATGTGTCTGCGTCTGTGTTAGAATTGCTTAATATGTTTTTAATAATGTTTTAAACCCTTTGTAAAAGTTTTTTTAAATGCTTTTAACACTGTTTTGTTTTAATGTATTTTAAGATCTGTTTTTATAATGTTTTAAAGTGTTTTGAGCACTTTGTTTGCTGCCCTGGCCTCCTGCTGGGAGGAAGGACGGGCTATAAATAAATAAATAATTAAACAAACAAACAAATAAACAAACCTGTGGAACAAGGAGGAAAGCACTATGCATGATGCCAAAAACACAAATTTAGAAATGTAACTGGAACAAATACTCTGGTTTATTAAAGCACTAAATGATAGACAATATCAAATGAGAGAAAGCAAAAATACAGTGTTACAGCAACTCAAAACACCATGGTCAATGTGTGCATGAATTCATAGAATCATAGAATAGTTTAGTTGGAAGGGGCCTATATGGCCATTCAGCCCAACCCCCTGCTCAGTTTCATGGTGCTCTAGAAGTGATAACATAAAACAATGGTTTTAGAAATGGAACTATGAGCCAATTAATGTCTGATGATGAAATGAGCTAATAATAACATAACCATGAGGAGAATGAACAACATTAGGATAACAATTGAAATAATTATTTCAGAGAGCATTTTAATTTCCAGTCCAACTATTTTACATTTCCTATGATGATGATGATGAAAAGCATAGTTACCAATCAGATGTAGAGGTTCAGGCCTGTTTAGGCCTTCAGGCTTTCGGTACAGCGTGAAGAATAGGAAGCCAAGCAAAAACAAGTCAGGATAGCAAACAGAAAAAAATAATCCAAACAGTTGAGTCCCCCTCTCCTTCCCCCAGAAAAGTTTAACTCTCCAAAATGGAAATGCTTCTTTTATATCAACCAGCAAATGGGATCAGCAGGTAGAAATCATCTAATCAATTTCTATTAATTTCAGTGAAGATTGGTGGACGGACCCCCATAATCCATGTGTAGATGATAAATGATCATAATCCATCTAGGAAAGGGGGACACAGAGGAGAATCTGAGCCCCCTGCATAAGTGATTTTCCAAGCAGTGCCCTTTTGCATAGTGTATCTCGGCACACATATATGTTATTATTTCGCTTAGATATTGTTTTATCTATCAGGCAGCTCTATACCAGCATCTTATCAGAAGCTTTTTCAAGATGGCAGCAGAAAGTGACAATGCTTTGCAGACATTCAATCGACTTTTCAACGGTACACACAGCACAAAAGTGTCATCCATCTTGGTCCATCATGGCTTCAGCATTGCTCTAGTCTATGCATCCACTTTTAACCTGCTTGCCATATGTAGACCTTATACAGGCCATATACAGATCCAGCTTTGGTCAGATTAACAGTATCCATAGAAACCTGATAAGAGAAGAGGTCTCCAGCAGAAACTCTGATCAACCAGAATCCAAACCAGAGTTGGTGCCAACAATTTTATCTTGCTTTGCAAACAAAGTACTATAGGTATTGGAGGACTTCTCAACTACCTACTACAGGCCAAGTTGTAAAAGATTCCTCATCACTCAGGACAGTTCTGTTTGATGACACGGAGCAGGTGGTAGAAAATATATATATTTAAAAATCACCAACAACACCACAAAGTAGTACGCCAGGTGGGAGAAGGTGCTCAGGAGTTATTATGTCAACAGCTAGGTCATCCTAGAGTTCCACAGATAAACCACAATATTAACAGGACCACAAGTCATATCAAATTCTCCCAGAGATGTCAGAAAACCAGAGATGTCAGATCCTTCTCTGTCTCTGAGAGGGCCTTCCTAATATAAGAAGGAGCAATTGAGTCTTCTCTGGGGAGGATCTTTTATGTTGTGTTGATGACATTGAAAGGCCTTTCAGGAGAGGGCACATTAGGCTATTATTATTAAGGAGCAAAATAACTAACCATTAACCATTCCATTCATTTTTAATTGACTTTTTGCCTTAGCAAAATGAGGTAAGAAAATAAGAGCAGAGAACCCAGGAGACAAAGTGAAGTGAGAGAATACAATCAACCATGCCTTGGAGCTATCATAATGACAGAGGTCGAGACATTTTAAATTATACCTTGGATCAAAATAATTTGAAATTGATCAGCAACCAAAATTGCCCCCCAGTTCCAAATGACTGTCTGTGACACAGGTTCATCTAAAGGCAATTAACCAGTAACCCCGCATCCCATTATTATTATGCTGAGAAGAGTACATGTACTTTGTAATTGTTCCAAATATCAATTATTTTAAGCAACTTAGAAGGAGGCAAAGGGGCCTTTGAACTTTAACATCTGCAGATCTGAAGTGGTGATGGTGGTGTGTGTGTAGGTATGATTGAGGTGTTGGTCATTGCTCAGGTTTACACAATAGCAGGCTGCCTTTGCATACCAGAATTGAAAAGTAATCTCTATTAACTGCAAGGATTACAGAATCCCTTTATTAAATCTTGCATTGTACTACACACTCCTCCAAAACTGTTCTCTTTTAAAAAAAAATAGAAATTGGTTTAAGATACTTTTTTTAAAAGTTGAACAAAATCCAATGGAGTTTTCAGAGACCAAAACCAAAATCTCCTGATATTGTTTATTTCCCTTTCTCTTTCCCCTCTAATTAACAAGCATTGTCTTTTTTCTTTTTTTATGGGTAATTGGAAGACTTAATATTAAGCATTTGAGGTATCAATCATGTCCCCACCGATAAAAAATTAAAATATTTATGGAATCTTCTGCCCCCAGTGCTCCATAATTGGTTAGCACTTGGTCTGCTGGTTCACAGAGACAATTAGACACAACTAATCTCTGCAGGTATTGGGAGATACTTTTTTTAAAAAAACTTCTTGTTCTTTTTCAAATCATCAGAAATCATTAGTAGCAAACAATTTTAATTAATTTTTTGTAACCTTGAACAATACACTTCATTGTGTTAAATGCAGGGGTGCCAAGGGATTGATAAAGTCAATAATGGTGGTCACTGAGGCAATCGTTAAGCAAACCTACTGGCAGTGGTCACTGCCTGAAGGGCCAGGAGGCAGTGATGGAAGGAAGGAGCACCTCAATCAGCAAATGTATACAAACACACCGTTCCTGACAGATAGTTGTCTCTGATGACATCCCCACCTAGTGCCTGTGCAAGCAATAATCCAGTCTCTCTATATCAACAGATTAAGGACAGAAAAAATTAAAGTTATTCACACAATCCATATTTAATTTATGGAATGTAATAGCACAAGATTAAGTGATGACTACTAGCTTAGATAGCCTTGAAAGAAGAATAGACAAATTCATGGAGGAAGATCAATCTATCAATGGCTGTTTAGCCATGATGCCAAAATGAATCTTCCAAGTTCAGAGACAGTCTCTCTGAGGGTATCCAAATGAATTGAGGAGGGAAATATGTGACACCTTGAGATCCTTAGAAAGAAAGGCAAAATATAGTAGATAAATAAATAAATAGTCCCAGCCCCCTGTTTGTTCAGGAGATTAGGATTACCATTTTCATTTTGCTGCTTCCTCATTTTGGATTTCTAGTCATACTAGCAAAAATGAATCTCTTACTTTCACATGAAGGAATGGAGAGCTGTAATGAATGAAATGGCTTCATTTGCTCTTGCAGCCGTAAAATGGAGACAAATCTGCTGAGAGATTCTGCACTGAGCGCTCTCCCTTTGTATTGCAGGTGTGGATGAGGCCTTCAGAGACATTATAGCTGTGTCCCACTCCAAGGATGATAGCTCTCCTGCTATCATGGAGAATGATGGTCTCGGGGAAGGAGAGCATCCAGCCAAGGAAGAGGGAAATGATCCCTTAGAAGGGACCCATTCCTTGGGGGATGAGCAGCTATCCTCTCGTGCCAAGGATATATCTCCGGGGGGTGGAGGGATCCTTGTAGTGGGAAATTCGATCATTAGGAACATAGACAGTAGGGTGTGTGATGGGCGTGCAGACCACAAGGTGATTTGGCTCCCTGGTGCGAAGGTTACGGATATCGCCTGTTGTTTAGATAGTTCGGTAGACAGTGATGGGGAAGAGACAGTGGTCGTGGTGCACGTTGGCACCAATGACATGGGGAAATGCAGCCATGAGGTCCTGGAAGCAAAATTTAGGTTGCTAGGTAGGATGCTGAAAGCCAGGACCTCCAAGGTGGCTTTCTCTGAAATGCTACCGGTTCCACGTGCAGGACCAGCCAGACAGGCACAGCTTTGTAGTCTCAATGCATGGATGAGACGATGGTGTCGGGTGGAAGGGTTTGGATTTCTTAGGCACTGGGGAACATTTTGGGACAAGCCGGGCCTGTACAAAAGGGACGGGCTCCACTTGAACCAGAATGGAACCAGACTGCTGGCACTTAAAATTAAAAAGGTGGCAGAGCAGCTTTTAAACTGACTGAGGGGGGAAACCCGACAGGAGCTAAGGAAGGTCCGGTTCGGAATAAACCTCCCCCCTGGGATAAAGACCAAAGAAATGATGAAATTTTAAAAGGGGTAGGCCTAGAAGTAGGCATTGTGAGAGCAGGGCACAGGATATCAATTCAGAAGGGCAAAATTACCACAGGCCAAACCACAAGTGCCAAAGACACTTGTAGAGAGACACTGCTTACAAGTGCCTGTACGCTAGTGCCTCCGAACCAAGATAGGAGAACTGGAGTGCTTGGTCTTAGAGAAGAGCATTGATATAGTGAGCATAACGGAGGCCTGGTGGAATGGAGAAAACCAGTGGGATACGGTTATCCCTGGATATAAACTATATCGGAAGGACAGGGAAGGACGTATTGGTGGCGGAGTCGCTCTATATGTGAAAGAAGGCATTGAATCCAGCAAGCTCTAAACCCCAAAAGAGGCGGACTCCTCCACAGAATCATTGTGGGTGGTGATACCATGCCCCAGGAGGGATTTAATACTGGGAACGATCTATCGTCCCCCTGATCAAAATGCTCAGGGAGACCTAGAGATGAGATATGAAATGGAGGAAGCATCCAAACTAGGAAATGTGGTAGTAATGGGTGACTTCAACTACCCAGACATAGACTGGCTGCATATGTGTTCCAGTCATGACAAAGAAGCAAAATTTCTAGATATTCTAAATGACTATTCCCTAGACCAGTTGGTCAGGGAACCGACCAGAGGGGTGGCAACCCTGGACTTAATCCTCAGTGGGGACCGGGACCTGGTGCGAGATGTAAGTGTTGTCGAACTGATTGGGAGCAGTGACCACAGTGCTATTAAATTAAACATACATGTAAATGGCCAATTGCCAAGAAAATCCAACACGGTCACATTTGACTTCAAAAGAGGAAACTTCACAAAAATGAGGGGGTTGGTAAAAATAAAGCTGAAAAACGAAGTCCAGAGGGTCACATCACTCAAAAATGCTTGGAAGTTGTTTAAAAACACTATATTAGAAGCTCAACTGGAGTGCATACCGCAGATCAGAAAAGGTACCACCAGGGTCAAGAAGATGCCAGCATGGTTAACGAGCAAAGTCAAGGAAGTTCTTAGAGGCAAAAATACTTCCTTCAGAAAATGAAAGTCTTGTCCGAATGAAGAAAATAAAAAGGAACACAATCTCTGGCAAAAGAAATGCAAGAAGACAATAAAGGATGCCAAAAAAGAATTTGAGGAGCACATTGCTAAGAACATAAAAATCAACAACAAAAAATTCTATCAATATATTCAAAACAGGAGACCATGTAGGGAGGCGATTGGACCCTTGGATGATAAGGGAGTCAAAGGTGTACTAAAGAGCGATAAGGAGATTGCAGAGAAGCTAAATGAATTCTTCACATCTGTCTTCACAGTGGAAGATATAGGGCAGATCCCTGAACCTGAACTAACATTTGCAGGAAGGAATTCTGAGGAACTGAGACAAATAGTGGTAACGGGAGAGGAAGTTCTAGGCTTAATGGACAATATAAAAACAGACAAATCACCAGGCCTGGATGGCATCCACCCTAGAATTCTCAAAGAACTCAAATGTGAAATTGCTGATCTGCTAACTAAAATATGTAACTTGTCCCTCGGGTCCTCCTCCATGCCTGAGGACTGGAAAGTGGCAAATGTAACACCAATATTCAAAAAGGGATCCAGGGAGGATCCCAGAAATTACAGGCCAGTTAGCTTAACTTCTGTCCCTGGAAAACTGGTAGAAAGTATTATTAAAGCTAGATTAACTAAGCACATAGAAGAACAAGCCTTGCTGAAGCAGAGCCAGCATGGCTTCTGCAAGGGAAAGTCCTGTCTCAGTAACCTATTAGAATTCTTTGAGCGTGTCAACAAGCATATAGATAGAGGTGATCCAGTGGACATAGTGTACTTAGACTTTCAAAAAGCGTTTGACAAGGTACCTCACCAAAGACTTCTGAGGAAGCTTAGCAGTCATGGAATAAGAGGAGAGGTCCTCTTGTGGATAAGGAATTGGTTAAGAAGCAGAAAGCAGAGAGTAGGAATAAACGGAGAGTTCTCCCAATGGAGGGCTGTAGAAAGTGGAGTCCCTCAAGGATTGGTGTTGGGACCTGTACTTTTCAACTTGTTCATTAATGACCTAGAATTAGGAGTGAGCAGTGAAGTGGCCAAGTTTGCTGACGATACTAAATTGTTCAGGGTTGTTGAAACAAAAAGGGATTGCAAAGAGCTCCAAAAAGACCTCTCCAAACTGAGTGAATGGGCGGAAAAATGGCAAATGCCATTCAATATAAACAAGTGTAAAATTATGCATATTGGAGCAAAAAGTCTTAATTTCACATATATACTCATGGGGTCTGAACTGGCGGTGACCGACCAGGAGAGAGACCTCGGGGTTGTAGTGGACAGCACGATGAAAATGTCGACCCAGTGTGCGGCAGCTGTGAAAAAGGCAAATTCCATGCTAGCGATAATTAGGAAAGGTATTAAAAATAAAACAGCCGATATCATAATGCCGTTGTATAAATCTATGGTGCGGACGCATTTGGAATACTGTGTACAGTTCTGGTCGCCTCATCTCAAAAAGGATATAGAGTTAGAAAAGGTTCAGAAGAAGGCAACCAGAATGATCATGGGATGGAGCGACTCCCTTACGAGGAAAGGTTGCAGCATTTGGGGCTTTTTAGTTTAGAGAAAAGGCGGGTCAGAGGAGACATGATAGAAGTGTATAAAATTATGCATGGCATTGAGAAAGTGGATAGAGAAAAGTTTTTCTCCCTCTCTCAGAATACTAGAACTCGTGGACATTCAAAGAAGCTGAATGTTGGAAGATTCAGGACAGACAAAAGGAAGTACTTCTTTACTCAGCGTATAGTTAAACTATGGAATTTGCTCCCACAAGATGCAGTAATGGCCACCAGCTTGGACGGCTTTAAAAGAAGATTAGACAAATTCATGGAGGACAGGGCTATCAATGGCTACTAGCCATGATGGCTGTGCTCTGCCACCCTAGTCAGAGGCAGCATGCTTCTGAAAACCAGTTGCCGGAAGCCTCAGGAGGGGAGAGTGTTCTTGCACTCGGGTCCTGCTTGCGGGCTTCCCCCAGGCACCTGGTTGGCCACTGTGAGAACAGGATGCTGGACTAGATGGGCCACTGGCCTGATCCAGCAGGCTCTTCGTATGTTCTTATGGATGCATACACTTTCTTTTCTTCTGGCTTTGCAAGAGGAAAGAAGCATTACAACATAACCAAGCTGAATAAATGAGTAAAAAATCAGGCAGAAAACACCCCCCCACACACACACACATACTGAAATTAAGCCATGGGAAACCGTGGCGAATTACGATTTGCCCCAGAATAGAGCAGAGCAGCATGGCCAGATGCAAGAGATGTCTGGTCTCTTGTACCATTAACAGTTGTGGAGAAGAGAGAAATTTGGCAGGTGCACCAAGAAATATATCACTGTGCAAGGAAGAGTCCGTGTTTGAGGGTGCCCTGGGCCCCTTCCCCTCAGCTGGGGAGCTTGAGGGGCTCATTCCCTGTGCTCTCTGGGTGAGTACGGCCTCAGCAGCATCTGGTAATGCAGACGGCAGCACTATGGCCTTCACTACCTCTGGTCTTCCGGACCCCTTTTCTTGCTTTCTTCCTTTCCTGGAATTCGGAGAGAAAGGAAAATAATTAAAGAGACTGAGCGGTCCAGAGCAGTACAGGTGACCACTGCGCTGGCTAGTCATGTTCAAAGGAGATCTGGGCACCATCATTTTAATCCTTCCACAATACCCTTGATATTGCACCACTAAAGTCAATGCACTACAATGCGAGCACCAGCGACCCCAAGAGTGGTGCAGACATTGGTGGGGCCTGCTGGGACCCGGAATTTGCCCAACTCTGCCTAGGGTTGACACCAGGCAGGCCTGATGATTCTGAAGCAGGGAGGGAGACACTTGATTCCCTCTGCTTTTGATCTTTTTAACCCACATTTGCCATTCCATGACCTGATGCTACAGAAGACAAGAAAGCAGAGAGTTACCACGCACCCCCACCCCTGTTGTGCGGCACACCTAGAATACCCTACTTGTTACAGCAGGAACGAGGCAACAGGGCCTGGAAAAGAAAGGAACCAAATGGATCTCGCAGTCATGTGGTGATTTGACTGAGGGTTGTTATTCCTGCCCACTCATTGGTTTTGTGCCCAATACAGGCTTAAAACACAGCGACGCTGTTCTTGTTTGCTACCTTTCAATTCCATATTGCAAATCCCAGCTGCCCGCTGTCTGTCCCATTTCCCCACTTAAATTCTTAAGTGAATATTTCATTCCTCCAACCCTCCCCGAATCATCTTCTCATTGTTTCTCCCGATGTTGGCACTTTGATTATTTAAAGTGTGTGAGACCCCCCCCCATTCTTGTTTACAGAGACTGATGAGCCAAAGTGAGCATGGATCTCTCTCCCCACCACCACTGCCACCTCTTGTTTCAAATGAATGAGACTTGCAATCCTAACCCATTTAGCAGGGAATAAGCCCCACTGAATTAAATCTTCTAACTGCACATGGGAAGAACTGCAGTGGGTAGGTGGCTGGGAAATGGGATGCTTCTCCGTGATGCACCACCAGCTGATGTCAGGCATGTAGGACTCCTTCAGGACTTGCCGCCCTGGGCTCCTACTGGGAGAAAGGGCGGGGTATAAATCTAATTATTATTATTATTGTTGTTGTTGTTGTTGTTGCAATAATAATAATAATAATAATAATAATAATAATAATAATAATAGGACCGCCCCCAGGAAATGTTTCCACTTTAAACACCTGGGATTTGCCGCTCATCCAGTTTTAAAGTCAGAGATGGAAAGTAGGGATGGAAAGATTTGCCAGTTTCAGTCCTCTCTGTTTTTCCAGTCTTAAATTCATTCTCCATATTTCTGCAGCAATTTGCAATTTTTTTAAAAAAAATCCTCATGAACTTTGTCCAGCAATTTAGTGCAAATTTATCCTAATAAACACATTTTTTGCAGTTTTGATTGATGTACATTTTGGAAGTGATTTCTCATCATATAGAGCATTATTTTCAGTCATATATTCATTTTTATACACACTTTCCCTGAATATATGCATTTTTGTAAATATTGGTTGACAAATTGCATTGCAAAAATTGATTAAGTTTGAATTTTAAAGGATGGCTGTGCCTTGGTTCTCATATTATTTTGGAAAGTCTGAATTTAATAAATTTGGCTTTAAAACAGAACTGAATCAAATTTCTCATTCATCCCTAATCAAAACACAGTATTTCAGAATAAACCAGTGGGTTGTGAGCAATGGTGAGTAACATCTGGTATACCTGGATTCAAAGTCGGAGGGGCCATTAATGTGTCCCTGTCCATTATTTTCCCACTGTAAGTTCCCACTGCTTCAGAAGAAACTTCACACAGACACACACCCCTGTCGTGTCAGTGTTCACTCACCTTTTACAGGATGGAAAGTGAGAATGCCACTTAAAACCCCCGCATGTGGAAGTTCCTGCCGACAATGATGCCATGCTCAATACAGCATTGCTCTTAAACTCTACTCTAACCCACATACTTTGCCTCTGTTGTTTATGCTGCACTGTAGATCAACTTGTGTGGAATTTAGCCTAACGCGCTGTGACATTGCCAGAAGTGAAAGAGTGGGAAGATGGGGTGTTTCCCTGGCAAGTCTCCTGCACCTTGAGCCTCTGGCATGATATGGAGAAATACAGCAGCCAAAGATATTCCCTTCACTGCCTTTCCCCCAGGGTTGAATTTGGCTCGTGGGCTCCTGCTGGGAGGAAGGGCGGGATATAAATCAAAGAATAAATAAATAAATAAATAATTTCTGCCTGTTATTTATTTATTTATTTATTACATCTATATACCGCCCCATAGCGGAAGCTCTCTGGGCGGTTTACACAAGAGCCCTGCCTGGGGAGAGGGGTGGTGATGACAATGCTGGCTGGGAACAGGAGCTCTTAGGGGTGGAGGCGTGTGATGATGAGGTGGGAGAAGGACCTGATCCTCTCTTACTCCCTCTGCGTTCACTCTCTCTACTCTCCCCCTTCATGGCTAGGAAAGTGACCAGGTACAAAACGAAAGCAAGATGGAATGGCTACACATGCACAAGGCCTCTGCGCCAACTGTCAAGTCACTGACAGACAGACATTCAAATGCTGGGAGACGGGACAAAGATTAGCATGTTAAGCAACGCAAGAGAGTAAGTAAGGTGTGTGTGTTGGGGGGGATTTACACCTGCCTTGAAGCCTCAGTTTGTTTTTTAAAAAAACAGGCTTTCAGTGACAGCTCATCTCTGTGAGTGGATGACAAGCAGGTAATGATAAGACATATTTGGAATCAGACCAAATGAATGATATATTTAAAACTACACTCCTTTAAATTTTCATAATTCACGTTATTATTATTATTATTATTATTAGTATTAGTAGTAGTAGTAGTATAAGTATTAGTATAATTTATTAGATTTATATCCCACCCTTCCTCCTAGTAGGAGCCCAGGGTGGCAGACAAAAGCACTAAAAACACTCTAAAACATAATAAAAACAGACTTATATATATATATATATATATATAAAACTTTAAAAACATCTCTAAAAAAAAAAGCTTTAAAAATATCTTAAAAAGCAATTCCAACACAGACACAGGTCTCAACTTAAAAGGCTTGTTGAAAGGGGAAGGTCTTCATAGGCACCAGAAAGATAACAGAGATGGCACCTGTCTAATATTTAAGGTTAGGGAGTTCCACAGGGTAGGTACCACCACACTAAAGGTCCGTTTCCTATGTTGTGCAGAACGGACCTCCTGATAAGATGGTATCTGCAGGAGGCCCTCACCTGCAGGGCGCAGTGATCGGCTGGGTATACAAGGAGTAAGATGGTCTTTCAGGTATCCTGGTCCCAAGCTGTATAAGGCTTTATACACCAAAGCCAGAACCTTGAACTTGGCCCAGCAGCTAATGGGCAGCCAATGCAATTCATTCAGCAGCAGGTTGACATGTTGGTGATACCCTGCCCCAGTGAGCAGTCTCGCCACCACATTTTGCACCAGCTGCAGCTTCTGGACCAACCTCAAGGGCAGTCCTACATAGAGCACACTACAGTAATCCAGCCTGGGAGTTACCAGTTCATAGACAACAGCACTCAGGCTATCCTGGTCCAGAAACGGCCGCAGCTGTCTTACCAGCCAAAGCTAGTAAAAGGCACTCCTAGCCACTGAGGTCACCTGGGCCTCTAGCAACAAAGATGAACCCAGGAGCGCCCCCAGACTATGGACTGGGTTTTTCAGAGGGAGTATGACTCCATCCAAAGCAGGCAACTGATCAATTATCCAAACTTGGGAACCACCAACCCACAGGTCCTCCATCTTGCTAGGATTCAGATTTATTGGCCCTCATCCAGCCCACCACCAAGCCTAGGCACTGGTCCAGGGCTTGCACAGTCTCCTGATTCAGATGTTGCAGAGAAATAGAGCTGGGTATCATCAGCATACTGCTGACACCTGGCACCAATTCTCCTGATGACTACTCCCAAGGGCTTCCTATAAACAGCATGGGGGACAACATGGGAAATGTTTTCCCAAAGAGAATGTAAACTGAGAAGTTATGCTCCTTCCAAGGTAGTGAAGGTACCACTACCTTCTGATTCTTTCACACTTCTCCCACCCATATTAAATAGATCAATTTTGACATTCTGCTACAGGCTCTTTAAACATGACTGAGGGACTTCCAAGGGAGAATTCAACCATAAATGAGTGGATTAGAAGTTTATTTTTGTGTCTGCAGATTTATAAACTGCTTCACAATCAAATGTTACTGAAATGGTGTAGAATAAAATAAAAAGATTGATTCAGTTTGTGATCCTGAATCAAAAGAAGTATTTTCTGACCCACTAAAGGTATTTCATAAATTAACATAGCTGGTCCTCTACGTTGAGCAAAGCCAAAAGAGTTTCAATAGGGCCAGAGCCATTTCATGGGGTGGAAGGGATTTGCACAACTCTTGCACAGCCTCCTTTGCCTGCCCTCAACTCACTTTCCTCTTTCGCAGGTGTTAGTCTTAGCCAAGCAAGTTGGGCGTAGCACAGCTTTTGTGCAGAAAGGATTCTTATTATGACTATTAATTCTAATTTGCTCCCTCCTTTCCTGTGCCTCCCACAACCTCTCCAAAAGAGAAGCGATATTCAAAGTGCCAGAGACACTTTCTTATTCAGCACATGTTGCTTAAACTCAATGAGATGCATAATGAAGTTACTGTGCTCTTGATACCTCCCAGGGCTGTGACATGTTCAATACCATCAAAAATGACTGCTCAGGTAATGCATGATTAATTCAGGACAAAGTGCTCACTAGTCAACAGAGCTCTTCTGAGAAGTGTTGCTAGCAGTTAATATGGGATGTTAACAAGGAGGGCAACTTGCTGGATTCTGACAGCAAGGAAGCATTGGAAAGTCAACCAGCTGCTACAAGACCCAGCAAATGCAACATTAGCCAATGAACATATGACTCAGTTTTTCTAAAATCTGAAACTGGATCACGTGACAAAAGGCTGTTTTCTTCTGGGTTTTTCCTTTAGATTTTCTTGTCTTACATAAATGAAAGAGCTTTTTACAGATTATGGTTTCTATCAAACTCAGCCCACAGAAGAATGTGAGTCCTGCTGTCATTTGATTTGATGGTTTATTTATTTATTTATTATTAAATTTATATTCTGCTCTTCCTCCCAGAAGGAGCCCAGGGATGCACGTTACCAAATTCTTCCAAGCTACACAAGAAGTGGATTGGACTGTGAAAGACCAACCCAAATTGTGTTTGCATTTTGACAAATTTGTGGGGCAATATCTCAGAGAGGAGGTCAGGTCTCCTGCTCCACTGGTACATTCACTATAGCTTCCCAATTTCCCTGCTTTCTAAAGTTTGATAGAAATATCTGTGGGTTATAGCTACATTCGTAAACCGGAAGGTTTTTTCCCTATTAGTGAATGGCAATAAAACTTGCAATTTTCATTCCATTGGTGTTGCTATTGTCTCCAGATCTATAAAGAACCTTGCCTTTTGACATTGCAAACTGGCTTAGGCAATGCACAGACCCCTGCTGCATTGAAGCAAGCCGGATACTATGGTCCTCCCCACCTGTCCTCTATGGTCCTCCCGACATGCTCTTGAGTGAGAACCATTTGGGCTCCAGAACAGGCCTCAACTTGGAGCTGGTGGTGAGGGCTGACTTGGCCCATCATGGGGAAATATTTCCAGGCTTGATCATTGCATGGTCTGGATAGCTCCAGAGGCAACACTGCCATAGCGCGAAGAATTCCACCAGAGTAGACAACACCTACTGGCAAGTCAGCAAAGCACTTGCATAGTTTATAAAGTTTGTAAAGGACAGAGGGAGACTTGTAATTCAACATCCATACATAAGGAATGACCGGACAGACCTCTACCATCTGGATAGTGTGCACCCTTCAGATTCTGGTAATGACATTTGGCTTGAAGATCTATGTGCCATTTTGCAGCAGTGGGGGGGGGTTAGTGTCAAGTGACCTGCTTCATGATTACTCTTAAAGTGAAAATGGCATTGTGCAGGTAAATTAACATATGGGGGACCCCCATAAGGATTCCAGGGATGGCAATCAGAGTATGGTCTGAGTCTGCTGCCATGTAGCTCCAGTTGCCAGCAGGACTCCAGATGCCTGGCATGTGCCACACTGGGTCCAATTTACACTGTTCATCTCCCAAGAGTGCTCCTCAGTAGTCATTCTGAGGTGGCTGTCAAGCAACAATTGGGTTGCTTAAAGGGACGTCAATCCCCAGTGCTATGCCAAATCCACTTACTGGCTGTAATCAAAATTAAAGTTGTAGCCTGTTTCAACCCACATCTGGCTTTTCGCCTGTAATTTCCTCACCTTGCCCAGAGGGGCAGCTTAATGTGTGTTCCCCCACCAATAAGTTAACAATGGAGATAGTGGCTAAATTCCTTTTCTCTGCTCAAAGGACTCCTAAGATGATTCTTTCTTCCCAATTGTAACCCTAATTTTATGTTTTTATTTTTTGTGTTATATTGTATTTTAAGCAGGTATATGTTGTACTGATTATGTGTTTCACCTTCTTTTATTGGGTCTACAACTATACCAAATAGAACCGAGAGATGATGACTGGCATCCAAGGTCACCTCAGGAGTTTCATGACTGAATGGGGGTTTGAATCTGGGTCTCTTCCAGCTCCTAGTCCAGCACTGTGACCACTACACCACACTGGCTCTGTTATGGACAGCTCGGTGGCCTTCTCATGGGCAATGCTGTGGGAATGTGTTAGTAATACCTACAAGCCATGGCCCTGGGGGAGGAGTGAAATGAGCATTCAGCATTTTTGTGAATGGGTCTGGCAAGAGAGAGAGAGTGGAGAAAAGAGGCGGTTTTCAGGTGGGCTTTTTTTTGCATCTGGCTGGCAATAAGCACTTTTGGGCTGCCGGTGGTTGCTTTGGAGAAAACTGAGGCTGCTTTCAAGGGCTGCTACAGGTGCTGTTCCCTGTCAGACTGCCACTGTTCCCTTACATTCAGCTGGCGCAGTTTGTAAGCAAACACGCATTTTAATTTTTTCTTTTCTTTTCTTTATTTAAAATATTTCTATCCCACCCTTCTACCCTATAATAGGGCACTCAGGGCAGCTTACATAAATAAAATCAAACATGTACATAATAACATTGTATACAATAAAATCATAAAACATTAAAATAAATTAAAATACAATACATGTATTGTAGAGGAGAGGTAGAGGAGAGGCAGACCAAGAAATGTGTGTGCTCTGTTCTTAGGGCAACTTTATCTGATTGCAGGCAGCACCTTGTGAAGTTTTGCACAGATTGATCACATCTAAAAATATTTCCACATCAAGCTGCAGTTAAAGCTATAAAAGCAGGTGCTGTTAACAAGCTTGGCAACTCAATGGTGTAGGGGTGGCAAACCCCCAGCCTGAGGTCCTGATGCAGCTCCAAGCATTTTTTCTCCACTGATTTTGGTAGCAGAGAAAAGACAAAAACGAATAAATAAGCTGGACCTGGCTCCAGGGTGGGGAGATAGAGATGCAAGCTCCCCTTGCCTTTCCTTTATCAGATCAATCATTTGATGAGCAGGAAGAGTGATAATCAGCTGATCTGCATAGATTAGCTTGGGGATGTATCCTGTGTGTGGCTGGTAAGTGCATGAGGGTGTGTGTTTGCAGGACTCTGGCTAGTGATCTTAATGTCTGTCCCTGGAAAACTGGTCGAAAGTATTGTTAAAGATCAAGTAACCAAGCATATAGAAGAACAAGCCTTGCTGAAGCAGAACCAGCAGGGCTTCTTCAAAGGTAAGTCCTGTCTCACTAACCTGTTAGAGTTCCTTGACAGAATGGACAAGCAAATTTATTTATTTATTTATTTATTTCAAAAATTTATATACCGCTCTAGTTCCGAAACTCAGAATTCAGAGCGGTGAACATTAAAATAGATAGAAGTGACCCAGTTAACCTAGTGTACTTGGATTTTCAAAAAGCTTTTGATAAGGTACCTCACCAAAGATGCCTCAGTAAGCTTAGCAGTCATGGAATAAGAGGAGACGTCCTCATGTGGATCAGAAATTGGTTAAGTAGGAGGAAGCAGAGAATAGGAATAAATGGACAGTTCTCCCAGTGGAGAGCTGTAGAAAGTGGACTCCCTCAGGGATCAATAGTGGGACCTGTGATTTTTAACTTGTTCATAGATGATCTGAAGTTAGGGGTGAGCAGTGAGATGGCCACATTTGCTGATGGTACTAAATTGTTCAGCAATTTTATTGCTGATACAACAAAAAGGGTTTGCAAAGAACTCCAAAAGGACCTCTCCAAACTAAGTGAACGGGTGGTAAAATGGCAATACTGCTCCTCTGTCTGGAAGCCAAAAGCCTTCTGGGCGAGAGCACATTTGTGGCAGGACTGGCAGGAGGCCACTTCTGGTGCCTGCATGTAGATGTGCCAGCACTTGGGAGGGATGGGAGGAGGATATATAAGGCCCTTCTGCCCAGCCTCCTCCTTTCTTCTCCGTTACAGTGCAGCAGAGGTGACTTTGGTCGGCTTGCTGGGATTGTTGGGGAGGGGTCTGGAGCGAGAGCGGAGGCTTTCTTTCGGCTGCGACAGTGAGATCCTAGAGGCTGTGAGGAGGAGCTGAGTCGGCAGCAGCGGGCAGGAGCCTATTTCTTTATTGAAGGGTATGAGGTCACCGTGGGAAATCTTGTATTACCCTATGAAGCAGCCTTGTTCCATGCGACAAGGTTGACAGCTTTCTATGGGGCTCTTAGGGTAGGGGAACTAGTAGCTCAGTCAAGGCGTGATGAAACTCGGGGGGCCCTTCAGTTTGGGACCTGGGGCTTTTAGAGGGAAAGGTTCATATTAGGGTCCACTGGTCTAAAGCTGACCAGAGAGGGCAGGGTGTGGTGGTGGAATTGTACACTTCTTTAGAATCTGTGCCTTGTGAGGGCTGTAAGGGAATATGTTAAGGTTAGAGGGGAGAGCCCTGAGAAACTTTGTATTCATAAGGGTGGCGCCCCCCTCACGAGCTGTCAATTTTGGGCTGTGACACAGGTGGCTTTGGAGGCAGCAGCCAGACTGTTGATGAGGACCAGACGGTCTGCACATATAACACCTGTTCTGGCGCGTTTACACTGGCTACCTATTTGTTTCCGGGCCAAATTCAAAGTACTAGTTTTGACTTATAAAGCCTTACACGGTGCAGGACCACAATACCTGGCAGAACGCCTCTCCCGATATGAACCTACCCGCTCACTACATTCAACATCAAAGGCCCTCCTCCGAGTTCCGACTCACAGAGAAGCTCGGAGGGTTGTAACGAGATCTAGGGCCTTTTCAGTGGTGGCCCCCGAACTATGGAATAGTCTCCCCGACGAGGTGCGCCTGGCGCCTACACTTCTATCTTTTCGGCGCCAGGTTAAACCCTTTTTATTTTCCCAGGCATTTTAACATATTTTATTGTTGTGAATTTATACCAGGCTGTTAAATGTTTAAAATGTATGTTTTTAATGTTTTTATTGTCATTTTATTGTATTTTATTATATTGTATTTACCTTGTGTTGTGCACCGCCCAGAGAGCCTCTGGCTTTGGGCGGTATAAAAATGGAATAAAATAAATAAATAAAATAAATTCTTTTAGGATTGGGGCAGCATCTACAGCTGCACACTTTGGAATGCCACAGACGGGCATTCGGTGTATTGGCAGGTGGAAGTCTGCAGCTTATAAGGCATACGTGAGACCTTTTAAACAATCCAAACCAGTTTGAATGTGCTATGGAAATTGATGCGTCATATTTTCTTCTCTTGGCAAGTGGCTGGGATGGAGGAGCACTCATCTGAGTCCTCATTGCCGGCCACAGTATGGTGTTTGGGGCCAGACGCAGGCGATGTGTTCTCGGCTGGGGACACAGTTGGGCCTCAGTGGGATGGCCACTGGGCAGAAGTGGTTTGACATGGGGTAGGCTGTTGTCTGACCAGGCCTTGCTGGAAGAGGGAAGGCAAAGGCTATAAGTGCTGGCGATTTATGCTGGTGGCAATGACCTCGGCCTATTGAAAGGGAAGGTGTTAATATTGCAAGAGTTATAGGGTTTGGATGTGGTGCGATGCACATGGCCCAGCGTGGGCATTATGTGGTCAAATATTCTGCCCAGGAGGTGTTGGAGGGGCCTGGATAGCTGCAAACCATTGAACTTGTCAAGAAAGAAGGTTAATAGGGAAAAGCACATAGTGCTGCAGCAGAATGGGGATGGGATGGGAAAATGTCACCCTGATATATTGCAGTGTAGAGGGGAGTTGTACAGGCCTGACGGAGTGCGTCTGTCGGACATGGGAAATGATATTTTCCTTTCAGATCTGCATAGGGGAGTGAGAGCTCTATTAGAAGAGCACTAGAGGAAAAAGGGATAAGTGAAGACTTGTCCTTCTTCTGTGGCAGGTGTGTGTGGGAAAGGGAGGAGGTGGATAGGGGTGGTGAACACCCTGAGGCACCTTTAGGTGAATAGTGAGCCCAGAGACTTGTTCTCGGGACTGTCAGGGCTTTGCGGAGTATGGATCACTATTGGGGTTAACGTGTAACTCACTTGGAGTCTTGAGGCCTTGAGGGAGCGTGAACCAGGAAGACCTCTCTCTTCACCCCATGGGGTGTGACAAGGGGAAAAGACCTAAGCCCAGCTTGGCTCCCTGTGCTGTAGCCTTGCGCAGTAAGAACAGGTGTAGGAGCCTGAGCATTATAGTTTTTCCGCACATTGTCTCACTTCCCTATGCAGTTTAATTTGAATTTCACAACATTTGAGTTGTTGTCAATAAAGTGGCCCTAGTTTAATCCCACATCCATGTCTTTACTCTTTGTTTCTGGTTCCTGTCACAAATGCAGTTCACTGTAAAACAGTGTAAAATGATGCATATGGGGCAAAAATATATATCTTATTTTCATATATACGCTCATGGAGTCTGAACTGGCGGTGACTGACCAGGAATGAGACCTTGGGGTCATAATGGGCAGCTCAATGAAAATGGTGACCCAATGCACTGCAGCTGTGAAAAACGGCAAATTCCATGATTGGGATCATTAGGAAAGGGACGGATAATAAAACTGCCAATATCATAGTGCCATTATATGTATTCATTTGGAATACTGTGTACAGTTCTGGTTGCCTCACCTCAAAAAGGGTATTATAGAGTTGGAAAAGGTTCAGAAGAGGGCAACCTGAATGATCAAGGGGATGGAGTTACTCCCTTATGAGGAAAGGTTGCACCATTTGGGGCTTTATTGTTTAGAGAAAAGGTGAATAAGAGATGGCATGATAGAAGTGTATAAAAATATGCAAGGCATGGAGAATGTGGATAGATGGAAGTTTCTCTCCTTCTTTCATAACACTAGAATTTGTGGATATCCAATGAAGCTGCATGTTGGATGATTCAGGGCAGACAAAAGAAAGGACTGCTTCACGTAGCGCATAGTTGGAATTTGCTGTCATAAGCGGCAGTGATGGCCACCAATTTGGATGGCTTTAAAAAAGGAATCAGCACATTCTAATGGGGAGAATGTTCTTGTGCTCAGGTCCTGCTTTCAGGCTTCCCTTGGGCATGTGGCTGGCCACTGTGAGGACAGGATGCTGGACTAGATGGGTTGTTGGCCTGATCCAGGAGGCTCTTATTTTCTTATGTTTTTTAAGGGCTGGGCAAGTATGAATGCAGCCCACAGGCAAAGAAGATTGCCACCCCTGCGATAACATTTGCTCAGTCTCAGCTTGGGGAGGAACAAGAGGCTCACCTGATGAGTATGAGGAATCTAATTCAGCCCCACTTCTCTGGCTCCCAAGATTTCACTGGGCGTTGTCCAGATCACCCACTTTCAAAAATGCCTCTAGTTGGGACTTCCGGGAAGGGTGACTTAGCCTGTGCCTGCTTTTGGGACGGGCTCCCGCCGCAAAAGAAGCTTATTCAGATATAAATCAGTCAAAACATTTTTTTTTGACTGATGAAACTTCTCCCGGGCAGGGAGAAACGAAGAGATTAACCTCAAAGCCTATTTTTGTTGGGAGGACTAGATTTCATTGATTTATGAGACGAGGTCCAGCCAACAAGGAAGGACGGATTTTCAACAAGCTCTATCTGATAAAGCGACACGTTCATCTTTTCTTTAGAGAGAGAACGGACTAACAGGCAAGCACCCTTCTTTCTATATTTTTTTACTTGACTTAAACTGTTGCAGTAAAAGGAGATTTGCCAGATGGATCGGCTTTGGACATCTTTTCGGTGAGCTATAACTCTTCTCTGCTATGCACTAATTAACAGCTTATCTCTGTTTTTGTTGCAAAAAGCTGTCCTGGATTTGCATTCTAAAGATATACACAGAAGAGAGATTTCTATTCCTGATTTCTATTCTGAAGAATATTATATTGTCTGAGATTACTCTCTCTTTGGTTTATTTTATTTTGACGAATCTGTTTCCTGACGACGCCATTAATTGTTTCGATCCTGGGAACTACATTTTGTTTTCCTAAGCATAGTGAGATAAGGCTGGCTGTTCTGTTTATACTGTGATGTCATCAAGTTTGGAGTATTAACCCAATTGTTGCTGAAATAAGAAGTGGTTCTCTTATATTTTTCTTTTAAAATGGCAATCAAGAAAGTGGCTGAGAATCTGGAAGTAACTAGGTTTCAGAAAATAATGGATGAGATTGAGATAACGAAACGAACCCTGCGACAGGGTTGTAAGGAGCTGAAAATTGAATTGTGCAAAATGATCCAGGAGTTTAAAGAAATAGGGGTCCCTGTGAGAGAGGAGACCCTGGAGCCTGGAACAAACGTGGAACAGGAAAAAGATTTGGAATTTATGGATTTTAGAAATAAAATCTACTGTTTGGAATTCAATGTTATCTCTGAAGAAATTAATGAAGATATTGGACTTCCGGGAAGGGTGACTTAGCCTGTGCCTGCTTTTGAGACGGGCTCCTGCCTCAAAAGAAGCTTATTCAGATATATCAGTCAGTTTTTTCTTTTTTTTTGACTGATTAAACTTCTCCCGGGTAGGGAGAAACGAAGAGATTAACCTCAAAGCCTATTTTTGTTGGGACGACCAGATCTCATTAATTTATGGGACGAGGTCCAGCCGACGAAGGTGGGACGGATTTTCAACAGCAAGCTCTATCTGTTAAAGCGAACGTTCATCTTATCTTCTAAGAGAGAACGCACTAACAGGCAAGCACCCTTCTTTCTATATTTTTCTTTTACTTGACTTAAATTGTTGCTGTTTAAAAGAGATTTGCCAGATTGATCAGTTTTTGACATCTCACTGGGGAGCCATAACTTCTCTCTGCTACGCACTAATTAATAGCTTATCTCTGTTTTTGTTGCAAAAAGCTGTCCTGGATTTGCATTCTAAAGATATACACAGAAGAGGGATTTCTATTCCAGATTTTTATTTTGAAAAATATTATACTGTTTTGAGACTACTCTCTTTTTGGTCTATTTTATTTTGACGAATCTGTTTCTTGACGATTGCCATTAATTGTTTCGATCCTGGGAACTGCATTTTGTTTACTTAACTATTGGAGAGATAAGGCTGTCTGCACTGTTTATACTGTGATGTCACCAAGTTTGGAGTATTAACCCAATTGTTGCTGAAATAAGAAGTGGTTTTCCTATATTTTTCTTTTAAAATGGCAATTAAGAAAGTGGCTGAAAATCTGGAAATAACTATGTTTCAGAAAATAATGGATGAGATTGAGATAACGAAAATTGAATTGAGTAAAATGAAGCAGGAGATTAAAGATATAAGGGTCCCTGTGAGAGAGGTGACCCTGGAAGGGGTCCCTGTGAGAGAGGAGACCCCGGAGATTGGAACAGGGGTCCCTGTGAGAGAGGAGACCCTGGAGACTGGAATAGGGGTCCCTGTGAGAGAGGAGATCCCGGAGATTGGAACCAACGTGGAACAGGAACAAGATTTGGAGTCTATGGACTTTAGAAATAAAATCTATTGTTTGGAACTCAATGTTATCTCTGAAGAAATGAATGAAGATTCTAGAGATAAAGTTATCAATGGCATGGATAATCTTCTGGACTGGAATGATGTGATGGAGCCCAATATAGAGAAAATCTATGGAATTAACTGCAGCCATGTGACAATGGAAAAACTTTTAAGAGATGACCCAGTGCATTTTGAAAAAAAGAACAGAGATATGATTTTACAGCAGTATTTCAGCAACCTATTCAGAATGGATGGCAAGAAAATATTTGGGATAGAGGTAATTCCCATCAGACTCTTACTATATGACTATGGCTTTGACAGCAAGATTATTATGGAATACTGATAATGGAAGATTGGATATTGAAATTACTGGACTTAACAAGACTACTGAAGATGGAAGATGGAAAATGGAACTAATAGAGATAATAGAACAATGGCTACTGAAATTATTGAACCTAACAGATTCTGATGTGATGGATTAATTGAAATGTTTATTTTGACTATGGTTATGACAATAAGATTATCATAATTAGTAATGAGATGGATTAATCGATATGCTTATCTGGAAAAAAAAAATTGATAGATATATTTCTTAAAGAATTGAAACCTCTCTTTGACTTTTTGTGGAAAGAATAAAGTAATGTTTATGAGATTTGATGATTAAGTAAGATAACTACTGGAGGAAAGTGATTTTATAATATGACTTAAGAGACAGGATTGTTATATATTATAGACTTATAACTGATTTGATCTTTGACAAATGGGAAGTCAATATTTTACTCTTTATTTTTTATTTTTGTTTTTTTTTTTCTTTTTTTCTTTTTGTTTAACTATTTTTGATTTTGTTTTTTGTCTTTGAATGTTTTATGATTTTGTCTTGTATGTTTTATGAAAATCTGAATAAAAATTATTGAAAAAAAAAAAAAAAAAAAAAAGAAATTAATGAAGATATTGGAGATAAGGTTGTCAATGGCATGGATAATCTTCTGGACTGGAATGATGTGATGGAGCCTAATATGGAGAAGACCTATGGAATTAACTGCAGCCATGTGACAAGGGAAAAACTTTCAAGAGATGAGCCAGTACATTTTGTAAAAAAGAACAGAGATATGTTTTTACTGCAGTATTCCAGCAACCTATTCAGAATGGATGGCAAGAAAATATTTGGGATAGAGGAAATTCCCATTAGACTCTTACTATATGACTATGGTTATGACAGCAAGATTATTACGGAATACTGATAATGGAAGATTGGACACTGAAATTACTGGAGTTAACAAGACTATTGAAGATGGAAGATGGAAGATGGAACTAATAGGGATAATAGAATAATGGCTATTGAAATTATTGAACCTAATAGACTCTGATGAGATGGATTAATCGAAATGTTTATTTTGACTATGGTTATGACAATAAGATTATTATAATTATTAATGAGATGGATTAATCGACATGTTTATCTGGAGAAAAATTGATAGATATATTTCTTAAAGAATTGAAACCTCTCTTTGACTTTTTGTGGAAAGAATAAAGTAATGTTTATGAGATTTGATGATTAAGTAAGATAACTACTGGAGGAAAGTGATTTTATAATATGATTTAAGAGACAGGATTGTTATATATTGTAGACCTATAACTGATTTGATCTGTGACAAATGGGAAGTTAATATTTCTATGGTTATGACAGCAAGATTATTACGGAATACTGATAATGGAAGATTGGACACTGAAATTACTGGACTTAACAAGACTATTGAAGATGGAAGATGGAAGATGGAACTAATAGGGATAATAGAATAATGGCTATTGAAATTATTGAACCTAACAGATTCTGATGAGATGGATTAATCGAAATGTTTATTTTGACTATGGTTATGACAATAAGATTATTATAATTATTAATGAGATGGATTAATCGACATGCTTTTCTGGAGAAAAATTGATAGATATATTTCTTAAAGAATTGAAACCTCTCTTTGACTTTTTGTGGAAAGAATAAAGTAATGTTTATGAGATTTGATGATTAAGTAAGATAACTACTGGAGGAAAGTGATTTTATAATATGATTTAAGAGACAGGATTGTTATACATTGTAGACCTATAACTGATTTGATCTGTGACAAATGGGAAGTCAATATTTTACTTTTTATTTTTTTTTGTCTAATTATTTTTGATTTTGTTTTTTGTCTTTGAATGTTTTATGGTTTTGTTTTGTATGTTTTATGAAAATCTGAATAAAAATTATTGTAAAAAAAAAACAAAAATGCCTCTAGTTGAAGCATGCTCTAAAAAACAGAAATTCTCCCGAAACGAATTTTGCCATCACCAGTGATTCATCCTGCTGTTTTTGCACATACATACAACCCAGATGCAATGATGTCAATGCAAACTTCCTCCACAAAGTTTTGCAATCTTTTATTTTTCAAGAAAATATTATTCAGATCACTGCAGAGTTGCATGTATTGAAAATCTGCAGAAAAACTCCAGCCCTTCAGTTCATTATAGTTCTCCCTGGTGTTAGCTTCATTACGGAACAGGCTGCCAAATCTGTTCCTCTGCTCTCTGCTGGTCACCGTCTCCAAACCCTGCTTCATTTATGTAGCATAAAATGCCAGACCCAACTCTTATTAACATCAAGGGCACTTTATATTCCTGCCTGAGCCCTGAATATTCCTTGTCTTGTTCACCTGAATGACTCCAACTTGAATGACATTATCTAGAGCAACAAGGAAAAGTGCCTATGACCTAACCAACCCAACTTTTACAGATGGTTTAATTAAAGCAGCAATATTCCTCTCTGGTAAATTGCTCATAGACTCAGCCTTTGAAGATACACAATTAATATTGCATTTGGCCCCATGTAGCATAATCCCTGGTGAATAAATGGCATAGAAGGAAAATTGCATCTCTCCTCCAATTTGAACCAATTATGAGCTTTATGTCATGCAGGTAGGCCAGCCAGGTACAGGGTAGGCAGAGTTCAAACAAACCTCTTCATCCTCCTTCATTCAGACAAATGAAAACACTTGGGGCCCCTTCTTAACCAGGCAGTCTCTGCAGATCAGGCTTTTAGTGACTCATTCCTGTTCCCTCTTGGTTTCTCAGGGCAATGAATGTTTGCTCTTGCCAAGGAGAATCTCAGCATTTATCCAATATACCAACAGTTCCCTAAATCCTAGCAGATACCTAGATTATTAATTTCACTGGCAAATTGCAACAGGATCAGAAGATAGCAACTACAAAGGTCACTGGTATGGAAATCCACTAGTACAAATGTTTTTAACCTGTGGTCTATGGACCCCTAGAGGGTTGATGGATAGGCTTCAAGTGAGCCATAACATGGGTAGAAAAACAAACAAACATCCAATGCAATAAAATTAATTGTAGTTATTTATTTATTTACGGAGTTGCATAGCGTTCATCAGCTTCTCAAAGGGGTCTGTGACCCCCTCAAAAAAGTTAAGAGCCACTGCACTGGCAGGAAAACCTAGTAGGAAAGATGGATGGGACTGGGTATGTTGTGTTGGGCTCTCAGGTTATGTGTGTGTTCCTCACAGAGAGGAAAGCAACAGACAAACCTGCTCTTATGGGGTTAAGTTGGTTGGGAAGAGTGCCAAGGCCGTCGATGGCAGCTGTGCCATCACAAGGGCACTCTTATCTACATAAGGCTGGAGAGAAACCGAAAGGACGTGGGGGTGTAGCGTGATGTGGAAGAAGCTGATTGTAATTCTGAATGTCTCAGTAAAAGGACTCTTAACGAAACCATTGCCTGTGACTGGATCTTTTCCTATACCGAGCCTGCTTTTGGTGTTGTATTGGACCACACGCACTATAGCAGCGCAACAAGGGTTATGGGCCCAGGATTCTGGTCCGCTATACAGCGCTAGAGCTGGTTCTGGTCCAAAACCTTGGAGCTGAGATGCAAGCTTGGTCAGAGGCCGTGTGAGAAAGAGGTGAGGAGAAAGCAGAGCCCTGAGAATGGCAATAAATATGTCTGCTGGAATGCCTATGGAACGGCTCACTGAAACAAATTATGCCAGCTGGAAGCTACAGATGAGGGCTTTTCTGATCAAAGAGGATCTGTTTGAAGTCATTGACACCACCCCACCGGCGGCTCCTCAAGCGGCATGGACACGTAAGGATGAAAAGGCGAAGGCTTTTATCACATTAGCACTGTCCGACTCTCAACTGCTATATGTGAGAGATGAACCCACAGCAAAACATATGTGGACTGTTTTGAATACTGTACACGTGCAACAGACCGCAGGGAGCAAACTTTGTTTGGCGAGAAGGTTGTATCAGATGCGTCTAACTGAGGATAGCACCATGATTGAGCACTTAACGGAATTTCGACGTCTGTTTGCAGAGTTGGAGGACAGAGGTGTCGAGCATAGCAATCTACAAAAGGTGTACATCATTTTGTCTTCCCTTGACGAAAAATGGAACAATCTCGTGACATCTATGGAGGCGATGCCTGACGGAGGATTGAGTCTGGATTTTGTAGAAGAGAAACTCAATCAAGAATGGCAAAGAAGACAGGAGGCTAGGAGGACTGAGCCGAAAGAAGCGGTCAAAACTAAGCAGTCTACCTTCAAAGAGCAGCATGGACTAAAATCCTGTTATTTTTGTGGAGCAAGGGGACATATACAGCAGAACTGTGCAGCCAAGCAAAGAGACAGAGGCTGGAAGCACTCTAGCGTGAACTTTGTTAGTGCCCAAAAGCATAAAACAATTAACTCTCAATGAGTAATTGATAGTGGTGCATCTCATTGCCTCATAAAAGATGCAAGCCTATTTCACTCATCGAAACCAGTGCAGGAAACTGTTTTATTGGCTGACGGATCCAAACGTGATGTCCTGGCGCGTGGAACTTTGAAACTGAGTAAGCTCCAGACCATTTTGACAGATGTATTGTTAGTCCCGCAATTGGCAAGTAATATTTTGTCTGTAAAGAAACTAACAGATATAGGTTATTCTGTAACGTTTGAGCAAGGGAGATGTGTTGTTAAACGAGGCAATGAGATATGCATGCAGGGGTGTCTGCAAGATTCACTGTTCACATTGCAAAGCACTCACGCTAAGCCAGAATGTGCTGTATTAAGTGCCAATAAGCTGTTGCACGAAAGCTGTGTGCATCAGTGGCACAGAAGATTGGGTCATGCTAATTATGACACAATTATGAAAACCCCGACTCATAGCGAGGATATGAAATTAAAGGGGTGTGAGCAAGCATATGAGTGTGATGTGTGTTACAGAACTAAAGCCACAGTGGCACCCATAAATCAAACAGCAGAATGCACGACAACTGCACCATTTCAGTTAATACATGTCGACTTATCTGAACCATTGCAGTGTTCAAAGGGGGGTGCTAAGTATTTCATGGTTGTGGTAGATGATTTCACAAGGTATTGTCATGTGTACTTGCTGAAGAGAAAGGATGAGGCAGATACAAAATTACGCTTGTTCATAAAGAGAGTGGAAACACAACATGGGGTCACAATAAAACGCATACACTCAGATCAGGGGGGTGAATTCACGAGCCAAGCTTTGCAGGAATTCATGGAAAGCAAGGGAATAGCCCAAAACTTCACGGCTCCATTTTCTCTGTTTTCTAATGGGGTTGCGGAGAGGAAAAACAGGTCTCTTCAGGAATACATGAGAGCCATGTTGGGAGATTCAAACCTAGACAACACATTTTGGGAAAAGTGTATCCTATATGCTGTTTATATCCAGAATAGGTTGTTATACAGGAGTCTTGGAATGTCTCCCTATGAAAAACTGACAGGGAAGAAACCACGGATAAGGCACATTGAGCGTTTTGGGGCTAAATGTTGGGTTCATGTGCCCAAGAGTAAAAGGCATGGTAAGTTAGCACCGAGACCCCAGGAGGGACATGTGCTGGGCTTTCAGAATGCTTATTACAGGGTCTGGGTTCCTGAGCTGCAACAAGTAGTTCTTAGTCGAAGCATCAAAGTTTCAGATCAGGAATGGAAGCAAAGTCAGACCATAAACCTAAATGGGTCACACGATACACATGCAGTAAAAGAGGAGGACATACAGCCAGGTCCTAGCGCAAAGGAAGAAGTACTGCAAATGCCATTAAAGGAAGCGTTAAATGAGTTCATTTGGGGGAAACATAACATTAAGAAAAGAAAAGCTGATGATGTGTGATTACATGAGAGGGAGTTACCAGGAACTAGTGCAGGCAACGATGGCACAAGGGAAACAAAGTCCCAAGTTCCCTTAAGATGCTCAGAGAGAGAGAACAAAGGGAAGCCGCCTGAAAGATTCACAATTGGTCTTATCACAGACCAGGAGGCATACACTAAACAAAACATGGATGCAGAAACGTTGTATTTAACATGTATGAAACCTAAATGCGATGATGAAACGTGGGAAAGAAATGTTGATTGATCTATTTATGAAATGTAAACAGATGTAGTGAATAAAGAAAGCCTGGAATCCGGAAAATGTTAATGTGTAAAGCAAAGCTGAAATGTATAAGGTGCTGTCAACTGTAACCAAATGTTAAAGCAAGTGCATGTAATAGATAAGAGGGCATTGGAATTTCTGTGAGAAACAGGTGGGGGCTGTTGGGCTCTCAGGTTATGTGTGTGTTCCTCACAGAGAGGAAAGCAACGGACAAACCTGCTCTTATGGGGTTAAGTCGGTTGGGAAGAGTGCCAAGGCCGTCGATGGCAGCTGTGCCATCACAAGGGCACTCTTATCTACATAAGGCTGGAGAGAAACCGAAAGGACGTGGGGGTGTAGCGTGATGTGGAAGAAGCTGATTGTAATTCTGAATGTCTCAGTAAAAGAACTCTTAACGAAACCATTGCCTGTGACTAGATCTTTTGCTATACTGAACCTGCTTTTGGTGTTGTATTGGACCACACGTGCTATAGCAGCGCAACATGTTGAGCCTAGAGATCAGAAGATGAAGCGACTGCCCATTAGCTATTGGGCTAAGTTCAAGGTTCTGGTTTTGGTGTACAAAGCCCTATGCAGCTTGGGACCAGGATAGCTGAAAGATCGTCTTATCCCTTGTATACCCAGTAGATCACTGCACTCTGTAGGTGAGGTCCATTCCACACAACATAGGAAGCAGACCTTCAGTGTAGTGGCACCAACACTTTGGAATTCCCTCCCCTTAAATATTAGACAGGCGCCAACTCTTCTATCTCTTTGGCTCCTACTGAAGACCTTCCTCTTTCAACAAGCCTTTTAAGTAGAAATCTTATCCAAGTCTGTGTTGGAACTGTTTTTAAGTGCTTGTTATAGTTTTTTTTAAAGATATTTTTAAGATGTTTTGTTTTTAAAGATTTTTTAAAAGATGCTTTGCTTTTAAGATGTTTTATAGATGTTTTTAGCATTTATAACTTGTTTGCCACCCTGGGGTCCTTTTGGGAGGAAGGGCAGGATATTCATTTGATAAATAAACAATAATAAATAAAATAATTTAAAAACCCACAGACATGCTGAACTAAGACTGATGCCCCACTCATAACATTGATTACTTGTGTTTTGAGAAACCATCGTGGATAATACCTACCCTCAAATAAGACATATTTTGACCAAGACAGTTGGCATATTCTTCTGTGAGTCATACACCAGCAAGCAAGGAGAAGCCAACTGATGCAAATTCATGCAGAAAGCAGTCCAAGGAAATTATACAACTACATCCTACTATCTGCAGTGAAAATGAAAAATAAAAAGGTTATTTTATCACACACACCGCAAATATATACTGTATATATACTTGTGTTGATTAAAAAGAGAAAGAAAATCAACTTGGATTAGTCCAAACAAGCATTTTTTAAAAAACATTGGGTTGCATTTAATGAAGTCCTACTCAGAATATATCCACTGAAAACAATGAAGCTAAGATAGTCATATCCATTAACTTCAGTCCTAGCATAAAATACTTTGTGCGCTGTTCTATGTGCTTGAAAGTTCCATTGCCATCTTTGGAGTGCTGGAGAAAGGCCTGTAAAATAAGAAGCTTTTTATTTACAAGTGCACATGCTGAAGTGAAGCAGCAAGCAAGCAATCAGGCTGACAGTTCTAGTCTCAAAGCAGCATCGATCCGGGATCTCAATATCTTAGGAGCCAGATTCTTACCAACCTTTTCTGGGAAGAGTCAGTGTTTTTTCTCTTCTCCCTGGTATAACTGAAGACAGAAAATCTGTTCATCCAGCCGCACTCAAAAGGCAAATGGTGCAATACAAATCCCAATGGTTTAGAGTAGCCACCAAACATCAAAAGCCATTAAGCAGGATGCCATTGTTCATTATAAATCAGCAGATTTTATAGAAACTTAGGGAAAGGTGGCAATATTGTATAAAAAACATATTCTTCACCAAGTTGGTGTGGGTGTGCATGTGCACACACACAAATGGATGGGATTAGAGTTTAATTCAAAAATGTAAAGCACACGAAATGTTCTTCTGCAGCATAGCCAGATCTCCAAGTGGTGAGAGTTTTCTGGGCTTCCAGAGTATGCCCTGCAATTGATTTCCTTTGAACGAGGTCATAGGCATGATCACTATGTAAGATTAGGGTTGCCATATTCCAGTTCCACAAATCCGGGCAGGTTAATTTGCATATTATTTAAAGTATTTGCATATTATGCAAATTATTTGCATATTATGCAAATATTTCCATATTAATATTTGGATTGTCCAGTTGTTTTGTTTTTGTGCCTAGGAATTACCACCAAAAACTGGGGAAAGATGTGAGAAATCTTTTTTTTTAAAGCAACATTTTCAGCCTTAAATGCCTACAGTCTAGTTTCCAACACTATGGAGTATTTATTGATTGATTAAGAGAATTTATATCCTGCCCTTTTGCTGTTAAAAACAGAGCTCAGCACAGCTTACAAATATAATAAAAACAATAAAAATACACAATCAATATAAAAACATAATAAAAACACAAAATAGCAACAAACATAAAGTAAGTCAGGGCAGCAGCATGGTTAACCATAACATATACAATATATTTCAGAGATGTGGTGGGTGGAGAAAAACAAGCGAAAATGTTAGGAAAAGGAGTCTTTCATGCCACATGCTCAGTTCTAAATACTGTTGCAGCAAGTTTTACAAGTTCCTCCAGTATTCCACTGGTGCAGGCACTCAGACATTCGAAGTATCTGTATGTTTCTTAGGTTTTATAAAAGCAGAGCTTTGCTTAACTCAAAATTTCTTCTCCCTTTGATCAACCACATCTACACAGGTTCCACCTCCATACTCAAAATGAAACTGGGCCTGGAAGTGTGCAACAACCCCACACATACCTTGCTAATTAGATTATCAATGGCAGGATGTCTGTCTTATCGACTACTCTCCTGCTCCCACACACACACACACACACACCGGGCATCATGAAAGACCCAGTCCTGGGCTCAGAAAGAAAATAAATATCTGGTCCTCTTCAAAGTACTGATAAGCCTCTTGTTTTAATTGAAATAATAATTATAAATTCTTGTTCTTATCACTAATGGGAGTTAATTATCTTGCATATGCTGCTGTTGCTTCTATGGCTGTAACGGAGTGAGGTTAAAGATAAGTGAAATGCAAATAGGAAAAAAAAACATAGAAGGCAGTAACACTTTTCTAAATGTAATACCATACCAACCACAACAAGATTCCTATGAGTAAGGCAAAAAACTAAGCATCTCACAACCAGTCAGGATTCCTAACCAAAAACCAAAAATATGATAAATGAAGAAATATTTATATAAGCATGACTATCAAATATATTTATTATTTACACAAACTGTAAAGATATTTATAGTGCAATCCTAAGTTTATTTATTCAGAAGCAAGTCCCAGTGTATTCAGTGGGGCTTACTCAAACAGGGACAGAAATGCAACCTCAAGTGATAAGCAACTTCATTCACACAACCCAAAATTCCGAATCATGCCACCCTCACAGGGGTGTTGGAAAGACTCCATACACGCACACGCACACACAGCAGATGTATAAATACATACAGCCCATATAATAGTTTATTGTCAAACCAGTTGGTCATTGCAGAAAAATCAGTATTAGTTTTAAAAAAATCAGTATTACTTTCCTACAGAATAAAAACTGTAATACCTAAGTAAGCCCTGCCTACTTGCTTTAAAATAGGACTGGAGAAGGGGGCAGAAAGAGTTAGGACACAAACACAATTTTTTTTACATTCACTCCAAAGTCCCATTGATTTTCAGCACATTCATAACATGTCTACTCAAAAGTAAGTCCTATTGAATTCAATGGGATTTACTCTGGGCATATGGGATTAGCATTGCTTTTACAAAAAGCAAGTATTGGGAAGGCTCTGACTCCTGCACACAAGAGGAAAAAAAACTGAAATGTACATACTTACCCTATTTATGAGATTTTCAGATAAACAGGGGGTGAAACCACCATTTTGTTTTCTAGACACTTCCTCAGGTCAATGAAACTGAAACACAATCCCTGATTGGCTGCAATCCTGAACGGGCGGGGTTAAAGCTAGAAAGTGCAGTAGTATTGTATACAGTACTGTTTAAAGAAAGATTTAACAGTCGGGGGGCGGCTGATGTTTTTATGCATATCTCGAGAACCGGACCACCTAGAAACTTTTTTTTTTAAAAAATTAAAGCTGAGAATCCGGGCCACCTAATGAGCTAGCTGGGTGCCAGGTGGCATGCATAGAATCCGGGTAAAACCCGGCTAACCGGGCAATATGGCAACCCTATGTAAGATTTATTTACCAAATATATAGGTTGAGCATAATACTGGGGCTTACAGCATTAACTCCAGCAGATATTGCTCCCCATAAGGTGTCTAGCAGAATCCCCGGCATAATAGCCTTGTATTCTCAGAGAGCAAGCCAGACCTCTTACAGACTCACCCTTTGATGGCATCACCTCCAGCCAGAGTGGTGGGGCCGGGTGGAGTACATGCCATCTTTTCACCATTCTTGAAGCATCTCTAGCTATTTAGTTCCTATGGCAACATAAAAATAGTGCCCTAGCTTACATGATAGAGAGGGATAAGAACTCAAGATGACCTCTGCAGCTGGATCAGACCAAAAGGCCATCTACTTCGGTATTATGTTCTCACAGTGGCCAGCCAGATGCCCCGACAGGAAGTCCATAAGCCTTCCCAGAAATGCTTAACAGGTCTGGCCAGGACTGTTTACTTAACAAATTGAACTAATGCAATCATTTTAGCTGTCCTCCTCTTCTGCAGACCCCGACCCAGCCTGATATTACTAGGCATGCATACAGAGGGCCTAAAAATGCCAGGAGCATTGCCTCTGTGAGCAGACATGAGCTTTTACCTTGACCTTAGTACAGAATTCTGCTCTAACAGCAACCTAGAAGCCCCAAATTAGTCCAGCAATAAAGGATTCACTCACTACTGGGTTTTTTAATGTCCAGATCTTCGTGAGGCAGCTGCTGCCACCCTCAAAATTAACTTTGTCCTGCCTCATAAAAATAGCCTCAATATCTGAAGGAAACAATTTACCACCATGTCGCTAGCTTCTCCCCGAAGCAAGACGTTGTTAGTCTGACAATTACATAGTTAAATGTCAAAAGATACTGATGAACCTTCTGTGTTTTTCTGAAGGCCACGCTGTTGTGCATGACTCCATTTACTGATGTTTTGGTGTTTTTTAAAGAGGAAAACTTGTAGGAGACTGAAATCAAGTTGTCAGGGTTGGTGTGGGGAAAGGGGCTGCTTAACCCTTTTCTTGCCCGTCATGTTCTGCTCAAAATCAATTGCACCACTAGGGCCAGACTGGCACACCAATTCCAGGACCTCGTGGAGCTCAGAGGGTCGCACAGAGACCAAGGAGCCCCAGTGGTATATGAGGATCTGAATGGGTAAATTGGTAGCCAGGGCTGTAGCTGCCGACCATTTCAGTTTTAAAATTTTCTGACTCCAGAGTGGCAGTGAGCTAAGCCAATCAGACACCACCTTTGGGTTCATGGGGCTAATGAAAGCAGTGATGAGGCAGGCTTAGAGGTCTTGGCCTGCCCACCTTGCTACTATAGTGTTAGCCCCTATGATCCACAAAGATGGCATCTGACTGGCAGAGCTCATTACCAGTCTCTTACCCTGGGTTAGCAATTAAAATGGAGGGCAGCTGGAGCCTCAGAGGAGCTTTGCTTTGTAGTATAGCCTGGGTGGAAGCATTTCCCCCAGTTGTGCACCAGTCTGCCTTCTGCCATCCATCCATCCATCCAGACAGACACACCACAGAGGCTAACAACACCAAAAGTAAAAGATAAAAAAGTCCTGGCAGGGCAGCTGGGGGAAGGTAGAGTGGAGCAGCCAGAGCGGGGAAGGGGCCGAAGGAGCCTGGTCTACGGCCCTATCAAGCCGAGGCAGCACCTCTGCTCAAAATGGCCTCCCCCACTTCCCATCAAGCAGATTTTCATCCCACTGGAGAAAAGATGTGAAGACCTATATCTTTTCTGCCCTTGCTATTATTTGTTATTAACTGAATTTGCATCCCACTGTACTCCAAGGAGGCCAAGACAGTAAGCAAAGTTCTCCCCCATCTCCACACCGCGATCTGGTGGGGTAGGTTAGGGTGAGGGACGGTAGCTGTCCCAAAGTGACCCAATGAGCTTCATGGCTGAGTCACACTTTGAACCCAAGTCTCCATAGTCTACACACAAGCCCATGCTGCCTCCCCTATGAGTTGGAAAGCAGGCAGGAAGGGGGGCTGAGAGGCCAACCCCTGCCTCTGTCCTCAAGTCCTTCCCTCAAGATTCCAGCCTCTCTCCCCAGTGTTTTCCAACCTGCTCTGGGGACCTGAACTTTTCCCATTGTTGAGCTAAGGAGAAAGACTGAAGAGCAGCAGAGACCTGGGCTATCATACCACGCTGCCTCCCCAGTAGGGAGGGAGCGATCTGCCCATTTCGGTCCTCTCAGGTCCTCATCCTTCCCATCTTAAATTCACTTCTCCACATGTCTGCAGCAACTTGTCCTTTAAAAAAAAATTCTCATGAAAACTCTCCAGCATTTCAGTACAAATTTCTCCTAATAAGCACAGTTTTGTAGGCAATTTTGATTAATGTTCACATTTTTGCAAGCAATTTCCCTTCATATAATGCATTTTTGTATGTTAAGTTCACTCATATATTCATTTTTATGCACACTTTCCCCTAACGTATGCATTTTTGTAAATGTTGGTTGGCTGGCGAACTACATCGCAAAATTCAAATACATGCAAATTTGAAAGGGCGCTTGTGTTTCGGTTCTCATACTGTTTTGGAAATTCAATAGATTCAGCTTGAAATGCAGACAGAATCTAATGTCTCTTCCATCCCTAATCCCCCCCACCACCAGAGCTGAAGATGTATGCCACCAGTCTGCATCGAGGGTTCAGGCGTTATGCAAAAAAGAGCAGGCTGTTTGTCAAAGAATGGAGGAGCGCTTGCGGCCAGGGTGTGTGTGTGCATGTGTGTATGTGTGTGTGCATGGTGGCTCGCTTTGCTCCAGAAATGCAGATAGAGTTCAGTTGGACAAAATCTACCTCATGTTATTTATTTATTTATTATTTGATTTATATCCCACCCTTCCTCCCAGCAGGAGCCCAGGGCGGCCTGGCATCTTGCAGAAATGTTGTCTTGCTGAAGAAACTTCAGCCATTGCCAAATTATTAATTCACTTCCTGTGTGAATAAAAAGAGGCTGCCCCTTCCCCTGCCTCTTACTCCAGTTCTAAAATTCACTTAAAACATGTATATTCCACATTCTGTTTTTTTAAAAGTTAAGCACTTCTACTTGAGCAGATTATCTTCATTGCAGCAGACAAGAAAGCTTCCAAATTTCCCCCTAGTACAGGCAGATATCTGCTACCGTTGGTGTATGAAATTAAGACAGGGAAAATATTTTCCTCCAGAAAACAGAATGAGTGTTCTTTAAAAAAATCAGTCACATAAGAAAACAGCAGCTGAAGAGAGAAGGAAAGGCAACCTGTCAGATATAGAGCTGTTACAGGAATGAAAAGTCTGTGACAAGCATCTGTTGACGCCATGAGGCATAAACAGGAGGGGTGTGGAAGTGGGTTTTTTTTAACATTTACCCTAAAAACAGTTGCTCCTTGATGTACGTTGCCTTTGAAATAGAGGTTAATTGAAAGAAATGGCACCAGGGCCTTGCAGGACGTCATCTCGAAGTATCACCTAAAGAGAAAACATTATTTTGATGGGAGGAGAAATTGCAAAAGTTAGACAAGGGCATCAGAACAGGGAGGGAAAGTGTAAAGACGGATATACAACATGCCACTCACATGTCGTGCCAGGAGCTGTGCTCTCTGGCCTGGCCTCACCGCTGGGAGTGCAAGGCAGGAAGGGAAGAGGGTCACTTGGTACTACTGCTGGGGGACTTTGAAGCAAGGCTAGGACAGCCCTATGTATGTTTAGTGAGAGTAGGGATGGGTGAGAATTTCAATTCAGCTCACATTGCACTTCAAATTGATGAAACTTGCATTTTCCGAAACAATATGAAAACCAAAACACAGCCACCCTTAGAAATTTGCACTTGTTTGAATTTTGCACTACAGTTCACCTACCAAACAAGGTTTACAAAAATGCATATATTCAGGGAAAGTGTGCATAGAAATGAACATATGAGTGAAAATAGCATTCAAAAGTGCATTGTATGGTGAGAAAAGGCTTGCAAAAATGTGTACATAAGTCAAAACTGCACATAAAATGTGTTTATTAGGAGAAATCTGCACTAAAATGCTGGAGAATTTTCATGAAGAGTTTTTTTTAATTGATGCTGAAATATGGAGAACTGAATTTGAGATATTACAAATGAGAACCTGAGAGAACTGAGGTAGACAGATCTTTCCATCTCTAACTGCGAGAGTGAAGAGAACTCTCTACATGAGGCTGATCCCCACAGCCAGTGCATGCCAGTGGTCACAAAAAATCCTTGCATGCCCAAGCCCCAAATCAAATGATGGGGTGCTCAGAGCACAGGACTAGGCCACATGCATTCTTTACATGGAGACTCTGAGCATGAGAAGGGGCTCTGGGGAGCAGACACCATGGGGGAAAGGCACTTTACACTAATGGGAGCACTGAGCCCATAGCCCTGTCCATGCAGTACCACAACCCAGTTCTGCCACCTGGCTTACGGTGCATGTGTGGACAACTTGCTGCAGCTCCCACAAGCAAACACTCAACTGTATAGCTTTAGAAATCACCCAGCATGGAGGCTGGAGCAGCAGCGTCCCAGCACACTTGGATGGCAGACCTGGAGTCTCAGGGGGGTTCAAGGGCCACTAGGCTGCCATCTGCCTCCCTACCATCCACATCTACCATATCAAACTAGTGTGGTTTGTTTGGCAGGATCACAGCAACACAGGCTGCAACAGCATGAACCATGTACTTGCAGGTGCCAGATATCATCCATAGGAGATACTCAAGGTACACTCTCAAACATCCCATGCTGTCTCCAGGTTGGAGGAGAAGAGCCACATCTGGTTGCTGTGCCCCTCCCACAACTGTCACTCCTGACTCTCCACACTCCCCCCATCCTGGCACACTTGTGCATGGCACAATGGACTCCATGCAGTTGCCTTCCTTTCCCCTGGCAACATTCTGGCATTCACGGGGCACGGATGGGACTGATACTTGGAGAAGGCATGGCGTCCTGCAAGGAGATTTCACGACAAAACAATCTTTGAACCGTTTTCACTGTCTCATTTATTCTTTGACAAGTTCAGAAGGGGAAGACACTCTCACACCACTCTTGCAGCAAACCTGGCAGACTCTGCTGAATCCCCACTCCCAACATCCCCTGCTGCAAAACCTAATCTTATTATTATTATTAGGGGGGGGGAACCTACCAGCATCATAATGCCATCGTTCAAATCTATGGTGTGACTACATTTAGAGTACTGTGTACAGTTCTGGTCACCTCACCTCAAAAAGGATATTGTTGAGCCTGAAAAGATTCAGAAAATGACAACCAAAATGATTAAGGGGCTGGAGCAACTCCCCTGCGAGAAAAGGCAACGACATTTAGGGCTTTTTAGTTAGAAAAAAAGTAAGCAGGGACATGGCACAGGTGTATCAAGTTATGCATGGGGTGGTGAAAGTGGATGGAAGGAACTCTGTCACTACTAAAGCCCAAAGGGAAACTGAATGGTGGGAGATTCAGGACAGACAAAAGGAAGGACTTCTACACACAGCACCAAGTTAAACAATGGCATTCATTGGCCCTCCATATATAGCTGAACTACAACTCCTATAACTCCTGCATTTCAGCAACGTCGGGAGGGCCAAAGATTCCTCCGCACCCACCGTAAGTTGTTGCAATATTTGCTAGCTTATATGGCCGTTAAAAGGGGTTGGACAAATGAGGCTCAGTATGTCATCATCTGCAAGTCATGGTGGGTCTATGGAACCTCCATGTCCAGAAGCATTGTGCTGAATGTCAGATGCTAGGAACAATAATGGGATGTAGCTGTTGACCCCATGTCCTGCCAATAGGCTTTCCAGAGACATTTGCTTGGCCTCTGAAATGAATACTCCATGCATCCACAATGCACTTCACAATCCCCTATGATGTCGCAACAGAAGACAGCTACAATTTCTGTTCATGGTGACTATCAGGCCAGACCCATAGGCACTCAACACAAACCACTGCTTCCTCTTCCAAACTAAATGTTGCTAGGGGGCGTACACAATCACACTCCACCCCATGTGTATTTTCCCATCTATCCCCAATGCCCCAATGCAAGCCTTGTTCACATCTCCAAAGGGGTGTACAAAATTCATGGTGGGATTGTGGCAGCAGCGCGCTTGATTGGATTGCATTGAAATGAACTGAATTTAATTGAATTTTTGCCATCACAGGGGTTCTCAGTGCATTTCAGTTGACAGGATAGCTCTGCCTACAGAAACAATTTTGCCTCCAAATCTGCCTCTTTCGCCAAAATGAATATGGTATTTTATCTATGAGTTCATCCCACAGGAGGCTCTGGATCAGGGTGAATTATTATCTTTTGAGAGATGTGAGAGATGGAAGAAGCAATGATGAGGTGACTCAAAGAAAGAAAACAATAATGGGAAAATGGGGACAGCAGAGAAAAATGAAAAGTGAGGAAAACTGGGCCATTCAGTGCTTTTAGAACAGAATTTTGTTCAAATGTGATTGTATTTCCCTGCCATCTCTCCCAGCATGATGAATGTTTGCTGTGTTTGTTTCTGGGAGAAGGTGATGGCGGAATGTTGTTGCCCAGGGAAATTGAGTCAATTTGCTACTCACAGTTACTGCTGGGCATGTAACTAGGTTAATGGGGCATGTATTTTTAAGCTGGCTGGCCAAGCTGGGGCTGTTGCTTCCAACCTGAACCCTTGAAAATAAGTAAAGAAAAGAAGCAGAATGCCTTGCTCAGCACAGGAATATCAAACACAGCACCCCTAACCTGGCTATGTTCTGCCTGGTGCAGCACTGCATGATAGGAACAGAAAAGATGTTTGGGGCACGCCGACTAGCCCAGGCCATTTCTGGGCATGCCTGTTTTTGTCTGAGACCTCAGAATGGCACAATTCTCTTCAGCGGAGGCTGATCCACTAAGGCTACTGGCGCACAACACGCCCAAGGAGAATGTCAAGCAATTTTTTAAAAAAATATTGAAAAGGAGGGGTATGAAAGTTATCAATAGGAATTGTTTTTATGCAAATACTCTTTTTCTTTCTTTCTGAGCCTTGGGAATGGCACAGACTTGACTCAACAGATTCTATCCTGCTTCTGCAACTTTGATGTAGTGGGCTGATGTAGTGGCACAATAACAAGTTATGGTGTTCTGATGTTGTGCACTGTGGTGCTATATGCTCTCTGTGGGCAGACGCACTGGGCTGCATTGCTGTTGACCTTTTGCAGGGCACATCACCCCTGGTGACTTGAATGCCTCTGTGATGTTCTCCTGTTTATTTTCATATGTTGTTTATTTTCTGGGTATGTGTTTAATGTTTGACTGAAATCTTTCTTTGACTATCTCAGCGTGGGATTTAATGTTGAAATAAATAAAAATAAATGTATAACCTTCTGGTTTGCAATAGTTGCACTATTTGCTCCTGAAAAGAGTATATGTGAGACATAGTTGTGTGTGTGTGTGTGGGGGGAAACCTATGGGCCTCCAGATGTTGTTGGACTCCAACTCCCATCAGCCACAACCAGCAAGGCCGACGATCAGAGATGAAAGGAGCTGGTACCCACAAGACCTGGTAGGGCTGCTAGGAGGTCACAGGGGACATGGCCAATGGTGGTCACAGAAATATGGCCAAGTTGTTCTAGTTTTCTCCCTTGCAAAGCTACTGTGGACACTTAAGCATTACAATTTTACAAAGAGCACCTATCTAAACTGAAAAGTGTCTTACTTTGGTTCAGAAGGGTCCCTGCTCTCACAGTGGCTTCTCAGATGTGAGAAACGTTATGTGGCCTCCACCTGTTCTGGCTGTTTCCCTATCCTTCTCCTTTGCAAAGAAATAGTGGACACTTAAGCACTGTTGTTTGTTAATACTTAGCACTTTAGTGTCTTCTCTCACTTCAGAAAGAGTCCCTGCTATCATAATCATAATTGCCCGGAGAGCAATAACGAGATCTAGGGCCTTCTCGGTGGTGGCCCCCGAATTATGGAATGCCCTCCCTGACGAGATATGCCTGGCGCCTTCTTTGATATCTTTTCGGCGCCAGGTAAAGACCTACCTCTTTGCCCAGGCATTTTAGTCTTAGTTTTTAATTTTAATGTTATAGTTAATTAATTGTAATTTTTATTAATTTTGTCTTAATCTGTTTTTAATGTGTTTTATACTTATATGTTGTATTCACATTCACTGGTTTTAAATGTGTTTTTATCCTGTTGTACACCGCCCTGAGAGCCTGTTGCTATAGGGCGGTCTAAAAGTGCAATAAATAAAAATAAATAAATAAACAATTTCTAGTGTGGGTTCATGTTGAAGAAACTGTACATTACTCAGGATTCTATGGGGGTGGCTTACTGATAAGTGTGTACAGGATCGCAGCCTGAACTGGTTGATCTAAAAGGTCAACTGTTGACAGATCACTGTGTGACCTTGGGCCAGTCATTGTCTCTCAGCTTAACTTACCACACAGGATTGCGGTGAGGATAATATAGGAGACAGGAGACCCAGAAATGTCACCTTGAGCTATCTGAAGGAAAGGTGGAATAGATGTAATCATAATACTAATAAATAAGGAATAAACAAAATAAAACAGTTTCTTTCCAGCCTGCCTGCTCCCGATTTTGATTTGGAGGAGGGGACCCAGTTTGTAGTCATGAAAAAAACTAAAAATCAAAGAAAAAATAATCTGGAACACATCTAGGATATTCAGACCTACAGCCATTGGACTTTGCATCTAGGCCCTTGGCAAATCCAATGTGCGGCTGTCTGCTAGGACATGCTTGCCTGAGTGGAATGTGCAGACAGGGTGCAATCCATGATTTTGTACTACATAAAGGCTGTGTACATTGAATTATCTTCTGCACCATTCTACTTTTAGTAATAATGTTTTAAGTTTACCAAAGTGTTTTATCCTTTCCACAAGCTTGGGTTGGAATTTTAGCAAAACAACAAAAAAGAAAGTACTAGTACCTTAAAGATCAACAGATTAATTATGGTATAAGCTTCTGGGGGCTAAAGTCCGTTTCATCAGATAATTTTGTAATTCATGAAAGTTTATGGAATAATGTATTTGCTAGCCTCTAAAGTGCTACTCGAGAATTGTTACATTTCTGCTGCAAACCATGGCTAGTTGGCTACCCCTTTGATTGAAAGGATACCAGAGTAAATTACCCAACACAATACAGTGAGCCAGTGACAGAGAGGAGGATTTTAAGGTTAAGTCTCAAGATCCTCTGGTGTGCTTGTTTTTTTAAATTTATAAAGACAAGGAGGGTGTTGTCAATTGACTTGAGAAAGAAAATGTGCAGGCAATATTCTGTTCAATCAAAGTGTGATGCAGATTAAGGGATTTAACTGTTAACACCATCAACTCCTCCTCACAAAGCATAGCCTCGTCTCACAGACTTGAGGAAAAGAGACATGATTAGGAACTATAAGCCTCAGAAGTAAATGACATGAGCATGCACAGAGTGCACTTGACTCACCAATGAGGGACTTCTGTTTGTATTTAAAAAGGAGATTTCATAACAGGCATCCTCTGCATAAACAGTACATCTTATAATCACCACAATAGAAGAACCTGCTGGATCAGACCAAAGGCCCACCTAGTCCAACATCCTGTTCTCACATAGCCAAACAAGCAAATATGCCCAGGAGCATTTTTAAAATCTAAAGAACAGGAATGCAAACCCTCCACACTCCTCTGAAACCTAGAGACACACAAACTCTACAGTTCTAACAACACACAAGCGCTGAAAGTTGCCACACCCACCCTCCATTTACATTCACCCAATACTATTCTCTGGCAGTGACCTTGGAGATAAGACTGGAACCACTCAAAAACAGTGCCTCCAATACCCATTTCACCAAGTCGACCCAGAAGGATACCATGGTTAATGGTATCAAAAGCCACTGAGTGATCAAGTAAGAGTAACAGGGTTGCACTCCCCCTGTCCTTCTCCCAATAAAGGTTATCCATCAGGGTGACCAAGGCCAATTCAGTCCCATAACCAGGACTGAACCCAGACTAAAATGGGTCAAGATAATCTGTTTCATCCAACAGTACTTGCAATTGCTGCGCCACATCCCTCTCAATCACCATCCCTAAGAAGGGGGTATTTGTGAATTTCCAGATTGGAGCCATAAGTCTAAACATCACTAGGAAGTGGTCTGACCATGACAATGGAGTGACATCCACCACCCTATCTCCAGACTACCCCTTCCTCCATCTGGAGCAAAAACCAAGTCAAAGGTGTGCTCTGCCCTATGCGCTGGGCCGGTGACTACTTCAGACAGCCCCATTATTGTCATGGAGGCCATGAAGTCCCCAGCCTGAACACTAGAGGCAGCCTCAGCGTGGACATTGAAATCACCCAGGACTATCGTTCTGGGCTCCTCCAATACCACAGCTGAGATGGCCTCCGCCAGCTCCATCAGAGAAGCTGCCGGGCAGTAGGGTGGACAGTACACCAGCAGCAACCCTAGTTTACTGTCTCCTTGGCTGGACACCAGGTGCAGGCCCTCACAGCCAGCTCCAAGACAGAGTGGTTTCCTGGTGACAGAGATGGAAGTTCTGTAGACCACAGCAACTCCTACCCCCCCATCCCTGCAGCCTGTGTTGGTGTTGCACTCAGTATCCAGTTGGGCTAAGCTGGGTCAGATCAACTCCTCCCAGCTCACCCATCCAGGTCTCAGTAATACACACCAAATCGGCACCTTCATCCACAATCAAATTATGGATGAGTGTGGTCTGATTTTGTACTGATCTGGCATTAAACAGCAACACACACAGGCCAGTGGGCACAGCAGATGAGCAACGAGAAACCCATCCATGAGAGGAGTGGCAGCAAGGGAAAAGGTGTAGATAGCCTTGTCCTTGTCTTCTATGGTAATTCACCACCTCCCCATGGTTGTACCTCCCTCTACCCATGATCACAGAAATTGGGGTGGCATCACTCATGTTTCTCCTTACTAAGACTTCTCCTAGACACCCAACAATACCTCACCAACAAAACCTACCTGAGCCAATTATCCCAGTAGGCCTCTGCAAGAGTACTCCCCCTCCATCTCACACCCAGGAAGGGCCCGCCTTCTGCCAGTTCCAGACTCTCGCTCTGAAGGCATCTGGTGACTTTCTCCTATCATTCAGTTCACTGCACAGGCTCTCATCCTGTGTAGGAACTACACATGAGCCATACGCCCTCCCCACTACCCAATCTCCTCCAGATTGGTAAGAAAGAAAGAAAGAAAGAAAGAAAGAAAGAAAGAAAGAAAGAAAGAAAGAAAGAAAGAAAGAAAGAAAGAAAGAAAGAAAGAAAGAAATAGAAGAGGGTAGCCCCCTCACTCTTGGGCTGGTAAAATATTCTCACAATACGAAAAAGCAATACACAATAAATGGCAAGCAAATCTTTTTTAAAACAATGGACTAAAATGATAACAGTAATAATTCAATTCTGATTAACAGCAACATTCTAAAAAGGTCTGTCCTGGGTACCCACCTGCAAAGCATCTGATGGTGGCAGGGACTTCAATCAGGACTTCCTAAGTGGAATGGAGTTCTTGGGCAGATCCTTCCTAACAGAGTGGGAATTCTTGAGATATTCTGGTCCTGGGTCCTTTGGGACTTTAAAGGTCAAAAATAGCACCTTGAATTGATCACAGGAGACAATTAATAACTAGTGAAACTGGTAAAATATCAGTGTACCATGATCTGATCAAAGGGCTTTAGTCAGGCCTAGAGATGGGTGAGAAATTTGATTCAGTACTCACTTCAAGATGAATCTATCAAAGTTGCACTTTCTGAAACAATATGAGAACTAAAACATAGCCAGCCTTTGAAGTCTGCACTTATTTGAATAGTGGGATGTAGTTCATCAACCAAACAATGTTTTCAAAGATGCATATATTAGAGGAAAGTGTGCATATCAATGAATATATAAGTGAAAACATGCAAAAATGCATTATATTATGATGAGAAAAGGCTTGCAAAAATGTGTACATAAGTCAAAACTCCCTACAAAAATGTATTTATTACAAGAAATTCACACTAAAATGCTGGAGAATTTTCATGAGAAATTTTTAATTAAAAAATTGCAGATTACTGCCAAAATGTGGAGAACTGAATTTGAGATTGGAGAAATTAGAAACAGAGGAAACTCAAATTGACACATTTTCCCATCCCTAGTCAGGCCCCTGGCAGCCACATTCTGAACCAACAGAAGCCTCTGGACAAAAGGTGACAAAAGCATGAATAGCCAAGGCCAAGTCTGGGTGCAAATTGGTGTATAAGGTAAAGCTGGCCAAAGGACATCCGGAGCAGGGCTGGTTTATTAAATCACTTCTAGTGCAAAGTTGCAGCTGAATTTCCCACCTTCAAATGAGGTAGCTTCTCATTGCTTTCTGTGTCAGTGAATCATTGTCCCTTTTATATTCTATAACATTAAATCTGGGAGGAGTTAAGTGCACCACCAATCGTAATTGAGAAAACAGTGTGCTACTAGAATGTTATTAGATATGTAAACGACATATAACTGAATAAATGATCCTCACTCCTCACTTCGGAAGTTTAAGCTACGGTTTAGCTCAGAGGTAACCACTGTTGTGCCCTCCACATGTTGTTGGACTCCAACCCCACCAGCCCCAGCAACAGTAGTAGTAGTTGTTGTTATTATTATTATTAAAGATTTATATCCCATCCTTCCTCCCAGTAGGAGCCCAGGGCAGCAACATGGCCAGAGGTAATGACAACAAGTTCAAAGGTGAAGATAAAATTGATGGGGCTCCTTCGCATGTTCTTCATATCAGGAAATTACCAGGAGAAGGGACAGAAACAGAAGTTATTGCTTTCAGCTTACTTCTTGGTAAGGTAACCAACATTCTCATGTTCAAAGGAAACAAAGAGGCCTTTTTTGAACTTAGCAACAGAAGAAGCTGCAGTCACTATGGTTAATCGTTATCCTGCTGTGATGCCTCACCTTGTAATCAACCCATTTATATCCAGCACTCAAACCATAAAGAATTAAAGACTGACAATACACTGAAGCAGTGAGCTCAAGGAAATACCTCCGTAAGTGGAATGACAGTTAGTGAGACCGCAGTAACTCCAGCTCAGAGTCCCATCCTTAGAATTATTGACATGTATTATCCTGTAACTCTTGATGTTCTCCACCAAATGTTCTCCAAATTTGGTGCAGTTTTGAAAATAATCACATTCAGAAAAAATAACCAATTTATTGTTACAGTGTGATGATCCGGTAAAAGCCCATCAAGCAAAACTACAAATTTTGATTGAAGAGTCTTGTGTGTGTGTAAGAAAGAGACAGAAAAAGTTAGATTGGATCAGAATATCAGCTGAAGAGCTTTATAAATGAAATTAACATTTTACAGGAGAAAGAAGTCATATCTATATAAAATGAAATTTGATGTGTGATAACCCAAAATTGGATTGTCTAATTATGCAAGTAGATTATAAACTTAAATATATTTTTAAAGATGTTTTGTTTTAATATATTTTAAAGTCTGTTTTTGTGAAGTTTTAGAGTGTTTTTAGTGTTTTTGGGAAACAGGGTGGTGATGATGATGATGATGATAGAGATTATGGGAGTTGTAGTCCAACAAGATCTGGAGTACACATTTGCTACTCCAGTTTAACTGAATGACAGAGCCCTATTTCATAAAGATAATATATTTGTGTCAGAATCGAAAGCCTCCTATCTCATGGCAATCTTTCAGGGATTAAAAGGGTCTCAACAGTGTTCCTTTTATTAGAATGATCTCTAATTGATTAGGAATATTCATGCACCCTATATAAGAAGCATTGCCTTCAATTTACATTGAGCTTCATTTGTCCTTGGTAGCATCAGAAAATAGCCAGTTCTAATGACTACATAATAGGTGATTTATTATTACCAGATCTGGTATGTGATCCCTGATTGGCTTGAATAACATGAGGAGAACTGTAAAAGGAACAAAATTCTGCAAAAGAATTGGTAAAGGGTAAAAATGTGGCAGCAAACAGAAGCCTACAGGAAATGTAGGGTTCATGGAAATTGCAGCAGGATTGCTTAATGAATACTTTTCAAAATGAATAACCCAAAAAGTGAAACTGGAGAGCATTAATCTCAGTCCTAGTCTAAACCCTGAGGAGGCGGGTTCCAAACATTTGAAAGACTGCCTGTCTCCAGTAGAAAAAAAAATATTTTGGTGGGTAGGAGAGCCCCCATTGTGTGTTATTTTCTCCTTAGGGAAATAGAGTAACAGTTGGTGGCCGCAGATAGAGGAGTTGGCAGAATCAAGTTATTTACAGCATGTTCACTGTAGGTAACTTGTACCTGCCTTGATTCTGCTTGGAAGTATTCAAACAGGGGTGCTCACATGGTCAAGTACCCCTCCTCAAATTCATGCAACACCTCTCTTATGAGACCAATGTGAGAGAGACATTTGATCTGTGAGCAGCTGTGTGGGTACGCCTCCCCAGCATTGTAGGGGTTCCTCCCTGTCCTGCTGCCCTGGGAATTACTATTGTGCATATGAAATCAGTTTCCATATCCTGGTGGTAATCTATAGAAGTTTTAATGCACCCTAATTAGACTCCACATTCCTTCTTAGTCTGAAGATTTCCATTTTGTTATATTTGTCCAACCTCATCTTGACTTCTGTGGTCTGTGGATTGGCAGGAATTGGAGACTCTGAATTGTGTGTGTGAGTCAGTGAGTGTGTATGTGTAACGGAGACCTTCACCAAGGCTGGGAAAAGAGGCACTTGGCTCATGGACTAGCCAATGATCTGTGTCTGCCTTCCTCTTTATTGACCGCATTAATGCAGGGGATTTGGAAAGAGTCAGGTCGGGTAATGGACGATAATTTGCTCCAGGTTTTCAAATCAATTGTTGAGTATCAGAAAGAAAAATCTATGTTTGGAATGAGGTTTCTGGGAAGGCAAACAGAGGCAGAGTGAAAACTGAACAACTTGTGATGTTGTGGTGCACTGCTTTGCCTTTGCTAGGGATGGAGAACATCACACACTGTCGTCAGTCTCCAGGTGCCCAATCAGCACACTGGATTTCTCAGAGTGTCAGGCTCCCTCATGTTTGCTGTAAGAAGCAGGCTGGTTTGCTGATCCTCCACTCTGGATGCACCATCAGGATCTTATCTAAACATGTATTAAATCAGCTCCTGGCATCTTGGTTCAATTTCAACTACTTTCGCAAACAGCAGCAGTTTTTGGACAGTTTTCTGAATTTTTCAGAAAGGTTAATCCCGTAACAGATTGTACAACACTCGGTGCCAGCTGACGGCATATGATTAACTTGTGCAGCCTTCTGCTTTTGGAAGAGGCAGTAAGAGAGGCAAGTAATGGGGGAAGCAGAAGCAACGGTGGCTTCTCTTTAGGGGAAGGGGGGCATTGTGTGCTAAGGCCAGTGATGTGTCAGGGTGGCTGAGATTTCAACTGACAATATTCCAGATCACAGGATATGTGCCTAACAGCTATGCCAGCAGGAAGACAAGAAGGTTCACAGTGACACAAATACTGTATATGATATTGGATACAGAATTCAGCTTCCTCTGTACCTCAGCGTCTGTTTTGTGAAGGGCATGTTTCTAGCTTTTGTGGATACAAAGATTTGCTATGAAGTGTTGGGTCAATGGCTTCTGAGGTGAAAGTGCAGGAGCCAGAAAAGTCACTGAATAAGATTTCCAGGAGGTGTGAAGGGGAATTTAGTGCAGGTGTCGCCAACCTTTTTGGACCAGAAGGCACATTTCAAATTTTGAGAGAGTGCTAGAGGTACCAGTCATAAAATGGCAGCCATGGGGGCATAGCATAACACAAAATGGCTGCCATGGGGGTGTGGCATAACACAAAATTAGAGACTAGTCATGGTAAACCTTTTCCTATAATTGTATTTCCATACCAGAAAAATCTTGACCTGTTGAATTTCTGTATGCCACAGAACTGTTAAAGAAACAATAAAAAATAACTTCTAGGCTCTACCTGATCTTAGACTAACCCAGAACAGGTAAAATGCATCTTGGTTGCTAGGAGAAAAGGAAGGGTAAACTGTGGAGAAGAAAAAAAGACAGAAGCAAGAAAAGTGCACTAAAAGGAAGGACAAGACAGCAGCCTTTTATAACCCCAGGGATTCTTATTGACTGGTGTCCAAACAACTCATTTATCAGTCACAGATCTGACTTCGCTGATCGCCTAATAACACTGACAGGCAGGAGCAGTCAGGCAGGCTCATTTCACAGAAATAGCGTAGAAGTTTATGTACACATTTTGCTCATTGCCTTTCTTTCTAGGAGGGCTAGAGACTTACTTTTTTAATATGAAAGCTCAGATTCTGAGCTACCTACCGGGGACACCAGGGCACCGGCAGGTGATGGGTTGGTGGCCCCTGATTTAGTGTTTCGCAGACCTCCTTGCCTCTCCCATTATTTGCAAAAGCAGATAAATTATGCAGAATTAATGAAATTATACAAATCTGCAAAGTTAGCATAATATATGCTTGTCACAGAACTTACCTTCTTTATTACAGAATTTGGATTGACATTATAATTTTATTTATTTACTGTATTTGCCTGGGAGACACGTAGCCCTGGATTACATGAAGCACCTGAGTTTGAGTGTTGGTTCTTTCTCATTTTGCCAGGGATCACCTCAAGGCTAGAGCTGCTCCTTCTGCAGCTTGTGTTTTAAAAAGCGTATTAATCTCTGAATGACCTAAAAAAGTGTGATTTTCCAAATGAGAGTGTCTATAATTTCCTTCTAAGAAGATATAATGGGATGCATGTGCTCCTTGTCCTGCCTCTAACTTGCAAGGAAGCCACCAAGACCTGAATGAGAACATCTCAGCTGGAGGAGATGTGAGGCTTGGTGGGCAAGTTTGACAAGGAAGCTTTCAAAGGCATGAGGAGATGGAAATGGCTGCAGTAAATTGATTTCAAGGTCTTTTCAGCAAGCAAGCAATTCAGGAAACTCTGGTGTGCATGGAAAGGCATTTCCCTCCCCAGCAGACCTGAACGAAGAGTGTTATCAAGGAGGCCCATTGGCTATAATCATTTTGGGTTTGTTGTGGCTTCTGAAACATTTACAGTGAGTGCTTCGCTCCCTTTGGCACCACATGGAGGCCATATCTCGAAGATGAGTCAGAAAAAGGCAATAAGCAAGAGTGTTGTTTCTAGGGTGACCAAGTATCAGAGCAGAGTTCTTGCATGTTATTGCCAATGGTTGCTTTCAGAAATGTTGGAACATCAGGTGCTGTTGAGCATGTGCTGGTGTCCTGTTCCTCCTCCCCGCAAAACTCACACTGAGGACACAGTGTGCGTTGAGGCTCTTTTCCCTTCTAATGGGAAATAGCTATTAACATATCAGTGTAATGTTAGGGTAACCTCTCCCTGATGTTTTTGGAAAAGGTTTTTAAAAATGGCACTTTAGTGTTTAGGTTGATTTATATACACAAACTGTCTTCAGTCCAATCTGGAAATAATCAGGACAAATTCTGGTTAATTCAGGATTGGACCCTGACCTCAAAGACTAAAAGCCATTACCCTCCCCCCCCACAAGTCATTTGGGGAGACAAGAAGGGACCAATCCAGACTGGAAGGATGAATCCCAGCCCCAGTGCACACCAAATTTTATTTATTTATAAAAGTATTTATACGCTGCCCTCTTGCAAAATGCCAGTGTGGCGAACATCAAAACCCTTTAAAAACTATACAGAAAAATCGGACTTCCGGGAAGGGTGACTTAGCCTGTGCCTGCTTTTGAGACGGGCTCCTGCCTCAAAAGAAGCTTATTCAGATATATCAGTCAGTTTTTTCTTTTTTTTTTGACTGATTAAACTTCTCCCGGGTAGGGAGAAACGAAGAGATTAACCTCAAAGCCTATTTTTGTTGGGACGACCAGATCTCATTAATTTATGGGACGAGGTCCAGCCGACGAAGGTGGGACGGATTTTCAACAGCAAGCTCTATCTGTTAAAGCGAACGTTCATCTTATCTTCTAAGAGAGAACGCACTAACAGGCAAGCACCCTTCTTTCTATATTTTTCTTTTACTTGACTTAAATTGTTGCTGTTTAAAAGAGATTTGCCAGATTGATCAGTTTTTGACATCTCACTGGGGAGCCATAACTTCTCTCTGCTACGCACTAATTAATAGCTTATCTCTGTTTTTGTTGCAAAAAGCTGTCCTGGATTTGCATTCTAAAGATATACACAGAAGAGGGATTTCTATTCCAGATTTTTATTTTGAAAAATATTATACTGTTTTGAGACTACTCTCTTTTTGGTCTATTTTATTTTGACGAATCTGTTTCTTGACGATTGCCATTAATTGTTTCGATCCTGGGAACTGCATTTTGTTTACTTAACTATTGGAGAGATAAGGCTGTCTGCTCTGTTTATACTGTGATGTCACCAAGTTTGGAGTATTAACCCAATTGTTGCTGAAATAAGAAGTGGTTTTCCTATATTTTTCTTTTAAAATGGCAATTAAGAAAGTGGCTGAAAATCTGGAAATAACTATGTTTCAGAAAATAATGGATGAGATTGAGATAACGAAAATTGAATTGAGTAAAATGAAGCAGGAGATTAAAGATATAAGGGTCCCTGTGAGAGAGGTGACCCTGGAAGGGGTCCCTGTGAGAGAGGAGACCCCGGAGATTGGAACAGGGGTCCCTGTGAGAGAGGAGACCCTGGAGACTGGAATAGGGGTCCCTGTGAGAGAGGAGATCCCGGAGATTGGAACCAACGTGGAACAGGAACAAGATTTGGAGTCTATGGACTTTAGAAATAAAATCTATTGTTTGGAACTCAATGTTATCTCTGAAGAAATGAATGAAGATTCTAGAGATAAAGTTATCAATGGCATGGATAATCTTCTGGACTGGAATGATGTGATGGAGCCCAATATAGAGAAAATCTATGGAATTAACTGCAGCCATGTGACAATGGAAAAACTTTTAAGAGATGACCCAGTGTATTTTGAAAAAAAGAACAGAGATATGATTTTACAGCAGTATTTCAGCAACCTATTCAGAATGGATGGCAAGAAAATATTTGGGATAGAGGTAATTCCCATCAGACTCTTACTATATGACTATGGCTTTGACAGCAAGATTATTATGGAATACTGATAATGGAAGATTGGATATTGAAATTACTGGACTTAACAAGACTACTGAAGATGGAAGATGGAAAATGGAACTAATAGAGATAATAGAACAATGGCTACTGAAATTATTGAACCTAACAGATTCTGATGTGATGGATTAATTGAAATGTTTATTTTGACTATGGTTATGACAATAAGATTATCATAATTAGTAATGAGATGGATTAATCGATATGCTTATCTGGAAAAAAAAATTGATAGATATATTTCTTAAAGAATTGAAACCTCTCTTTGACTTTTTGTGGAAAGAATAAAGTAATGTTTATGAGATTTGATGATTAAGTAAGATAACTACTGGAGGAAAGTGATTTTATAATATGACTTAAGAGACAGGATTGTTATATATTATAGACTTATAACTGATTTGATCTTTGACAAATGGGAAGTCAATATTTTACTCTTTATTTTTGTTTTTTTTTTTCTTTTTTTCTTTTTGTTTAACTATTTTTGATTTTGTTTTTTGTCTTTGAATGTTTTATGATTTTGTCTTGTATGTTTTATGAAAATCTGAATAAAAATTATTGAAAAAAAAAAAGAGAAACACAAGGTCACACAAAAAAAAAAAAAAAAAAAAACTATACAGAAAAATCATTAAAATGACAAGAGACATTTTAAACAGCTGCATAGCCCTGTTGGAATACAAAAATCTTCAAGAGATGCCTGAAAGTCAAAAGTGAGGGGGCTCACTGAATCTCTGGCAGAAAACTGTTCCATGCCACGGAACCAACAATGCTCAATGCTCAAATTCTGGTTGAGGCCAGCTGGGCTTCAGTAACATGTTGTTGTTGTTATGTGCCTCCAAGTCAACTACGACTCATGGCAACCCTATGAATCAGTGACCTCCAAGAGCATCTGTCATGAACCACCCTGCTCAGATCTTGTAAATTCAGGTCTGTGGCTTCCTTTATGGAATCAATCCATCCCTTGTTTGGCCTTCCTCTTTTTCTACTTCCTTCTGTTTTTGCCAGCATTATTGTCTTCTCTAGTGAATCATGTCTTCCCATGATGTGTCCAAAGTATGATAACCTCAGTTTCATCATTTTAGCTTCTAGTGATAGTTCTGGTTTAATTTGTTCTAACACCCAATTATTTGTCTTTTTCACAGTCCATGGTATGCGCAAAGCTCTCCTCCAACACCACATTTCAAATGAGTTGATTTTTCTCTTATCTGCTTTTTTCACTGTCCAACTTTCACATCCATACATAGAGATCAGGAATACCATGGTCTGCATGATCCTGACTTTAGTGTTCAGTGATCACTGAATTTGCATTTGAGGACCTTTTCTAGTTCTCTCATAGCTGCGCTCCACAGCCCTAGCCTTCTTCTGATTTCTTGACTATTGTCTCCATTTTGCTTAATGATTGTGCCAAGATATTGATCATCCTTGACAAGTTCAATGTCCTCATTGTCAACTGTAAAGTTACGTAAATCTTCTGTTGTCATTACTTTAGTCTTTCTGACGTTCAGCTGTAGTCCTGCTTTTGTGCTTTCCTCTTTAACCTTCATCAGCATTCATTTCAAATCATTACTGGTTTCTGCTAGTAGTATGGTATTGTCTGCATATCTTAAATTATTGATATTTTCCCCTCCAATTTTCACACCTCCTTCTTGGTCCAATCCTGCTTTCTGCATGATATGTTCTGCGTATAGATTAAATAAATAGGGTGATAAAATACACCCCTGTCTCACACCCTTTCCGATTGTGAACCAATCAGTTTCTCCACATTCTGTCCTTACAGTAGCCTCTTGTCCAGAGTATAGGTTGCGCATCAGGACAATCAGATGCTGTGGCACCCCCATTTCTTTGAAAGCATTCCATAGTTTTTCATGATCTACACAGTCAAAGGCTTTGCTGTAATCTATAAAGCACAGGGTGATTTTCTTCTGCAATTCCTTGGTCTGTTCCATTATCCAACGTATGTTTGCGATATGATCTCTGGTGCCTCTTCCCTTTCTAAATCCAGCTTGGATGTCTGGCATTTCTCGCTCCATATATGGTAAGAGCTTTTGTTGTAGAATCTTGAGCATTACTTTACTTGCATGGGATATTAAGGCAATAGTTCGATAATTACTGCATTTCCTGGGATCCCCTTTCTTTGGAATTGGGATGTATATGGAACTCTTCCAGTCTGTGGGCCATTGTTTAGTTTTCCATATTTCTTGACAGATTTTTGTCAAAATTTGGAGAGATTCAGTCTCAGTAGCTTGTAGCAACTCTATTGGTATGCCATCTATTCCTGGTGATTTCTTTCTTCCAAGTATTTTAAGAGCAGTTTTCACCTCACATTCTAAAACTTCTGGTTTTTCATCACACGGTTCCTCCATGAATGAATCTGTCATCCTGGCATCTCTTTTATAGAGTTCTTCAGTGTATTGCTTCCATCTTCCTTTTATTTCATCTCGGTCAGTCAGTGTGTACCCCTGTTGATTATTCAACATCCCTACTCTTGGTTTAAATTTACCTTTCATTTCTCTAATCTTTTGCAACAGGGCTCTTCTTCTACCCTTTTTGTTGTCCTCTTCTATTTCTATACAGTAACTATTGTAATAGTTCTCTTTGTCCCTGTGTACTAGTCATTGTATTGTTGCATTTAGGGTTCTGACTGTGTTTCTATCTCCTTTTGCTTTTGCTTTCCTTCTCTCTTTAACCATTTGAAGAGTTTCTGTGGTCATCCATTGAGGTCTTTCTCTCTTTTTAACTAGAGGTATTGTCTTTTTGCATTCTTCTCTGATAACGTCTCTGACTTCATTCCATAGTTCTTCTGATTCTCACTCAACTAAGTTTAAAGCCTCAAACCTGTTCCTTATTTGATCTTAATATGCTTCTGGGATGTTATTTAAATTGTATTTTGGCATTATGATTGCTTTGTTGTTCTTCTTTAGCTTTACTCTGATTTTCGATACGACCATTTCATGATCTGTACCGCAGTCTACTCCTGGTCTTGTTTTCGCAGAAAGTATGGAACTTCTCCATCTTCTGCTACCAATTATATAATCAATTTGATTCCTGTATTGGCATTTGGTGATGTCCATGTGTACAGTCATCTTTTCGGTTGCTCAAAATATGTGTTTGCAAGAAACAAATTATTGGTTTCACCGAATTCAACAAGTCTTTCTCTTGCTTCATTTCTGTCTCCTAGGCCCCATTTCCCCACAATTCCTAATTCTTCTCTGTTCCCTTCTTTTGGTGTGTGATCAATTTCTTCTTGTACTTCCGCATAAAATCTCTCCAATTCCTCTTCTTCTGCATTTGCCGTCCCAGTTTAAAACTCAGTTTATTAATCTTCGTCTAGGTCACCACTGCATTAAGGCTTGTACTGCCTGTCCTGCATTAAGGCCCCTGTACAGCTTGTGCAGCCTCTCCTGATTCAAGTGTTAGGGCTGTCTGTCATTAATAGATTGATGGCACCATGCTCCAAAACTCCTAATGCCTGCTCCCAATGGCTTCATATAGATGTCAGATAGCATTGGGGTCTTGCAGAAACCTATAGCACAATTGCCACAATGTCAAAGAGCACTCTTTGGACTTGACCATGCTGGTGGGAATGGAAGCACTGTAGTACAGTGCCTCTGATTTGCATCCCACTCAGTTGATCTAGCATTATGCCATGGTCAATGGTATCAAAAGCCACTTAGAGATTGAATAAGAGTAATAGGGTTGCATTCCCCCTCTCCTGATAAAGAGAAATTATCCACCAGGGTGACTAAGGTTGATTCAGTCCTGAAACCAGCTCTAAGCCCAGACTGAAGTAGATCCAGATAATCAGCGTCATCTAGGAGCATTTGCATTAGCTCTGCCACTACTCTTTTCACAACCTTACCCCAAAACAGAGTAGTGGCAACTGGTTGGTAGTAGTTACAAAATTTTGGGTCCAGGGTGGGCTTTTAAAGGAGTGCCCACAATACCACACCTTTCCATCATGCAATGATGTGGCCACAACACCCTGATAACCTAACTCCACTAGCTTTAACCAGCCAGGAAGGCAGGGGTCCAGAGGGCATATGGCTGGACACTTTGCTGCAAGTCCACATGTCATTGCAGTGTCCCGAGGCCTCCAGAAAGTCCTGTGTCCTTTCAGACTTTTTTTGCATATCCACGTTTTTTAAAAATCTTGATAGTTGTAAAGAACCAGAATAAACTTCACGGAATATACAGGGCAACCACAGTAAGCGCCAGGATCCTACAATGGTGAATGACAAACAATTAGATATGCTAGTTTAATGGAGAAAAGAATGAGGATTCCTTTTCTTGAAGTGCAAAGTCTGACTCCTTCATGACTCATCTGAAGCTGCTCTGTAACAGCTGCACCTGTGATCATGAAGAAGATATCCCAGCTTCTCATTCAGCAAAAATATTTGCCATTGCTCTTTGCTCCTGCCAAAAAAAATTGGCGTTATACAGATGACAATAAATGGCTTATGTTTACCAGCACCTCTGGCTTAATGGCTGCCACCTGGTGGACATGGGCTGTATGTCACAGGAAGTGTAGACACAAGAGGAAGTAGGCTAAAGAAAGATGGATTGATGGCACCAGAAAGAATTCCTGGTGCTAGGCACTGGATCAGATTTCTTACATTTTTATTATTGTTAGGTAAAAGGGTTCCACTTAATGCAAAAACTGGTTCCTTTATCTGCTAGAATACGAGCAGAGTTGGGCTCCGCTGAAATAACTAATTCTTCCACCCAAGGCCTCCCACCTTGATGAAAATGAAGAGAACATGTGGTTGTTTGGTACCTGGCAAAACTATGAGAAGTTTAATCTGTGAGTTGCTTTTTTAAAATTTTCTTTCATGAGAGCTTTCACATTGCAGGGTTGGGAACCAAAGGCAAAGCCAAACTACTTTTCATCCTTTTGAGCAATGATTAATCTCTGAACACAACTGCATTTTGTTGAGATACATGCATTGAGTTCCAGGCTAAGTTGTGCATGTTTAAATTGAGGGTCACCAACCCATCACCAATGGGGGCCAGGGCACCCTGGAAGGCCTTCAAGGGTGCCCCCAGTAGGTAGCCCAGAATCTTAGCTTTCATTTTTTAAAAAATAAGTCTCTATTCCCTCCTAGAAGGAAAGTTATGGAGCAAATTGTACAGCTACCCTTTAAGCAATTTCTGTGAAATGAGACAGCCTGGTTGCTCCTGCCTGTCAGTGTTATTAGCCAATAAGTGAAGTCAGAGCTGTGAATGATAGGTGAGTTGTTGAACACCAGGAAATAGGAATCCCTGGAGTCCTGAAGGGCTGCTGTTTTTCCCTCCCTTTTTTCTAGTCCTTGAATCACCATAGTTTACCCTTCCTTTTCCCATAGCAACCAGGATGCATTTTTTGTGTGCTGGGTTCACCTGAGATTAGGGTTGCCATATTGCCCGGTTAGCCGGGTTTTACCTGGATTCTTTGCATGCCACCCAGTGCCCGTTTAGCCCCTTAGGTGGCCTGGATTCTCAGCTTTAATTTTTTAAAAAATTAAGTTTCTAGGTGGTCCGGTTCTCGAGATATACATAAAAACGTCAGCCGCCCCCGACTGTTAAATCTTTTTTTAAACTACTGTATAGCACTTCATAGCTTTAACCCCACCCATTCAGGATTGCAGCCAATCAGTGAAGTGTTTGGTTGACCTGTGGCAGTGTCTAGAAAACCTCATTGCAATGCCAGAAAATGGTGGTTTCCCTCCCCCCTGTTTATCTGAAAATCTCATAAATTGGGTAAGTATATACATTTGTGTTTTTTCCCTTTTGTGTGCAGGAGTCAGATCCTGCGCAGTGTTTTGAAAACCTTCCCAATACTTGCTTTTGTGGGGGTAAAGGCATTGCTAATTCCATATGCCCAGAGTAAACCCCATTGAATTCAATAGGACTTACTTTTGAGTAGACATGAATGTGCTGAAAATCAATGGGACCTTGGAGTGAATGTAAAAAAGAATTGTGTTTGTGTTCTCTTTCTGTCTCCCCTCCAGTCCTATTTTAAAGCAAGTAGGCAGGGCTTACTTAGGTATTACAGTTTTTATTCTGTAGGAAAGTAATACTGATTTTTTTAAAACTAATACTGATTTTTCTGCAATGACCAACTGGTTTGACAATAAACTATTATATGGGCTGTATGTATTTATACATCTGCAGTGTGTGTGTGTGTGTGTAGTCTTTCCAACACCCCTGTGAGGTAGGGTTGGAAACCAAGGCAGCTCACAACAAGAAATAAAGCCATTTAAAATCCAATAACCATAAAAACAAGTATAAACAGTTGCAAAACAGCGTAAAGTGGCATGATTCAGAATTTTGGGTTGTGTGAATGAAGTTGCTTATCACCTGAGGTTGCATTTCTGTCCCTGTTTGAGTAAGCCCCACTGAATACACTGGGACTTGCTTCTGAATAAATAAACCTAAGATTGCACTATAAATATCTTTACAGTTTGTGTAAATAATAAATATATTTGATAGTCATGCGTATATAAATATTTCTTCATTTATCATATTTTTGGTTTTTGGTTCTGAATCCTGACTGGTTGTGGGGTGCTGAGTTTTCTGCCTTACTCATAGGAATCTTGTTGTGGTTGGTATGGTATTACATTTAGGAAAGTGTTACTGCCTTCTGTGTTTTTTTTTTCCTATTTGCATTTCACTTATCTTTAACCTCACTCCATTACAGCCATAGAAGCAACAGCAGCATATGCAAGATAATTAACTCCCATTAGTGATAACAGCAATAACTTATAATTATTATTTTAATTAAAACAAGAGGCTTATCAATACTTTGAAGAGGACCAGATATTTATTTTCTTTCTGAGCCCAGGACTGGGTCTTTCATTATGCCCGAGGGGGGGGAGCAGGAGAGTAGTCGATAAGACAGACATCCTGGCATTGGTAATCTAATTAGCAAGGTATGTGTGGGGTTGTTGCACACTTCCAGGCCCAGTTTCATTTTGAGTATGGAGGTGGAACCTGTGTAGATGTGGTTGATCAAAGGGAGAAGAAATTTTGAGTTAAGCAAAGCTCTGCTTTTATAAAACCTAAGAAACATACAGATACTTCGAATGTCTAGGTGCCTGCACCAGTGGAATACTGGAGAAACTTGTAAAACTTGCTGCAACAGTATTTAGAACTGAGCATGAGGTGTGAAAGACTCCTTTTCCTAACATTTTGGCTTCTTGTTTTTCTCCACCCACCACATCTCTGAAATATATTGTATATGGTTAACCGTACTGCTGCCCTGACTTACTTTATGTTTGTTGCTATTTTGTGTTTTTATTATGTTTTTATATTGATTGTGCATTTTTATTGTTTTTATTATATTTGTAAGCTGTCCTGAGCTCTGTTTTTAACAGCAAAAGGGCAGGATATAAATTCTCTTAATCAATCAATAAATACTCCATAGTGTTGGAAACTAGACTGTAGGCATTTAAGGCTGAAAATGTTGCTTTAAAAAAAAAGATTTCTCACATCTTTCCCCAGTTTTTGGTGGTAATTCCTAGGCACAAAAACAAAACAACTGGACAATCCAAATATTAATATGCAAATATTTGCATAATATGCAAATTACCCTGTCCGGATTTGTGGAACTGGAATATGGCAACCCTACCTGAGATCAAGTAGTTCCTAAAGGTTTTTCTGTGCAAATTCTATTACGCAATAAGTGTGGGTGAATGTCAAAGAATCCCCCCTCTTGTGTTCTAGCTGAGTCTGTTCTGATCCAGTAGGTGTGGGGAGAGCTATCATGAAGCACACTAGGTTGGGGAATATCCCCTGCTACCCTTATCTTCCAGTCTTTACTGCCCTGACACCAACTCGGATGGAATGTCTACAGCATGTTTAGTGTAGGACCACAAGCAATGCTGTTTAGGAATGGGCTAGTATCTGGGTAACTGAGATGTCCTGCTACTTGTGTGATAAACATAGAGTCTGTGATGTGAGGAGGCCTGTGGCAATTACTCAGCTGAGCCAATGATCACGTGGAAGTTGATCCTGTGTAGCCAGGAGCAGAGATAAGGCAAGAAGACTCTGCAATGGGCCAGTGGCCAAGGCAGGCTGCGAGCAGTGGGGCACAAAGGTCCAGTGAAAGGAACAACAGATGACTCTCAAAGGCTCATATTGAGCAATTAGTCATATAGAAGGGCCATAGCTCAGTGGTGGAGAATCTGCCTTGCCAGGTTCAGTCCCCGATGGCATCTCCAGGTAGGGCTGGGAGAGACTCCTGCCTGAAATCCTGGACAGCCGCTGCTAGTCAGTCTAGACAGTATTGAACTAGATGGACCGATGGTCTGATTGGCAGCTTTCTATGTTCATCCAGCCTGTCCCAGTGGGTGCATGGCATGACATCTATGCACAATCTCTGGCTGACAGTTCTCGTGACAGTATTGAGAAGTGAACCATACAACCGCATCCTTCCAGGCTATTTTTGGGTCATGCTTTGCTAGCCAGGGCATTTCCAGAATCACATCAAAGTTCGAGAGATCTGACACATACAAAGAAATGTGCTCTTCGTGCCCAGGAATTTCTAGCTTCAATTCCTCTGTGGCTCGAGTCACTCCACCCGACTTCAATGGTCTGCCATCAATTGTTTCAACTGACAAGGGGGTTTCTAATTTCCATTGGGAGATTTGGTGACGTTTTGCCAACTTTGCATCAATGAAATTGGTAGAGGCTCCACTGTCAATCAGTGCTGTAGAATTGGACATTTCTCCTGTGGAAGTTGTAATCCGAATCGGTAGCACCAATACCCCTTTTGAAGGGGGCTGTGCTAATGGAGGCCCTTTGTACACCGCGGCACCCAGCCCTCCGGCCTTCATGAGAGCTGGGTATTTTAGTTTCCCAACGGCCCTGTTTTATCTGCTTTAAGTCTGCATTCCCTAGCGACGTGTCCCGGCTTGGAACAATAAAAACAGAGACATTTCCGACGATGCCTTTCTTTTTCCTCCTCCGAGAGCTTTGGACGAGCCCCTCCCGACCCTTCTCCTGTGTTACCTGTCACCCCGGGAGTTGGAGGGATTTTACTGTGAGAGGCTGAAGCTGAGTACCTCTGTATATCCTGTTTCCTCTCCAGGCGCCTTCCTTCCAACCGGTTGTTGATTTGCAGGCACAGCCGAATCAGCCCAGACAGATTCGTTGGGGGTGTAGTTCTGGCCAGATCATCCAAGATCTCAGCATTCAGTCCACTTCGGTACATGAACATCAGGGCTAAGTCATTATAACCAGTTTCCTGAGCCAGAATTTTAAAGGCATTGGTATACTCTGAAACAGTTCCTTTCCCTTGCTTCAAAGCACCCAATTGCCTCGCCACAGTCTCAGCTCTTTGAGGGTCCTGAAACATCTGTCATGGCTTGCATAAATCCTCAATATCTTCCTAGAATGGCATCCTTTCGTACCAGATAGGGATGACCCACTTGGCCGCTTCCCCTTCCAATAGACTGATCACGAAGGCCACTTTGGCCGCATCACTAGGAAATTCTGCATTCCTAATGTCCAGATACATTTCACATTGAGCCACAAAGGTAGAGAGTTGGTCACTCTGTCCCTCATATTTAGGTGGTAGTCCAATCGGGATCTTAACCACAGCGGCTGAAGGAGCTGTCCGCATTTGATCTATCGTGGCTTTCAAGGTCTGATTGTCAGTTTTCAATGCCCTAACTGACACCAACAAGGTTTGGACATCTGCCTGTAAATCTGCAACAGTAGTCCTCAGCTGTCACACTTCCTCCGCCTCAGAAGTGGGATTTGTCCCCCCTGCTGCTCTCTTTTCCATCTTGTCACGTTCAAGTGGTGAAAGCGTTGAGGGTTGGGTAGGTGGTTCTGTCAAGCTGTCGTATCCAGGTTGGGACTCAGGAACCAGGCCAGTTGGTGAAAGCAATTCAGTTTTTATTAAAGTAATATCCAGACAAAGGCTACACCTTCTCATGAAGTTTCACTACAAAACATAACCTGCGACTTGAAAGAGAGTTGACAGAACAAGGAACCACTATTCCCCCTATCCCTTAAGAAGGGGGCAATCGAGCACGAATTCTCTCACTCCACCTCAAAGTGCTCTCATCCACTCCCCTCCTCTCCTCCCTCTTTTGCCGCCTCTTTTGCTGTCATCTTGTGAGTAGCAAAGGGGGTGCTACTGCCCCCTCCCCTTCTGAGGACTCTGACTCAGGTATGGGGAAAGTGGGGGGCAATGCTTAAAGCATCTGGCTGCTTCTCCTTGCTTTTCTCTGGATCAGGAGGGGGTTGGATTCCCCCTTACCCTCCCTCCTTCTCCAACTGCTCTGAGCTCGAAGGGGGAGAAGGCGTGGGAAGCTCACGGGAAGGATCTGTGTCTGTTGGACTTTCAAGGTCTTCGCCGCCAGACAGTTCTATCTCTGGGATTCCCTCCCCCTCTTCTGCTTCTTCTTCACACGGCTCTGGCCAAATGACCCCCTCCCTCTCCTCATCTTCTGGAACCTCAGGGCCCCAATCCTGCATCCTGACACCAACAAACAAAATAAGTAACTTGTGCCTACTCAGATATCTGCACACTTTGTTTATTTTGGTTTTGCATCAATGTCCTTATTTTTACGGTGTGCTCACAAGAAACTGCAGCAGGTGTCGAACATAATTTTGTGCTATATGCTTTGTCTATTTTGTTTGTGCATAGATGACGGTATCAGTGCTGTATGCCCAGCAGAAGCTCTAAGTCAGGCAGGATGCAGTGGCATATTATAGAGGACACCCTCCCATTTCCCAGAGTGTATGATTTATCCTGGCCCAGAGCAGATTTGGGGGTGTGCACCCTTAGTTACTTATTTTATTCTGCACATTTTGTTTTGGTTGTGCATAGATGGCCATATTTGTGTGGATGCCCATCAGAAGCTCAGGGCCTGGTGGGAAGCATTGGCATCTCATAGAGCACACTCTCCCCTTTTCTAGGATGTATGATTTGTCCTGGGCCAGGCCAGATTTTGGGGTATGCACCACCAGATACTTTTTTCTGCATACTTTGACTATTTTGGTTGTGCATAGTTGCCCTTATCAATGCTGTGTGCCCACCAGAAGCTCTGGTTCACATGCAATGCAGTGGTAGAGGACACCCTCCCCTTTCCTGGGGTGTATGACTTGTCCTGGCCCAGAGCAGATTTTGTGCACCCCAATTACTTATTTTTTAATAATTTTATGCCAGCATCATGTATTTCTGAGCATTTCAGAAGCCTGATAATATTGATTCAATAACTTTATTGATGTGCTTGAGGGGGAGAGTCCCCCAATCATGGAGGTATATGATATGGGATATCCCAACATGTATTTTGGGGTTCAGGGGCATGTAAACTTTACTTTGGATTTCCTGGAGCTGTGAACTTTCCTTTGAGCAAATACAGAAGTAGGAACTGGGAACTAAGAACCAACTTCAACATCATTAAACTTCAACATATTTAGAGGTAGAATATCTCCATCGTGTGCAACAAAGCAATATCTACTTGAAGTAATTCCTACTAAATTTAATGGGGCTTACTCCCAGGTAGGTGCTGGTTGCTTGCAGTATTGGCTGAAGTGTGGGCTAAATGACAAAAGGTGGTTGGGAAGGACAATCTTTCTCTCTTTTTAAAGAAGAACAATGGATGTTGATAGCTGCGTTTAACAGCTCATTGATAGAGAAGCAGTTTAGAGCAAATCTGATTATGGAGACAATTACATAAAAATCACCAAGGATTTATTTTTATTACTGTGCCGCTTAAAGCAGCTAAAGGTTGCAAGGAGTTAAAGCCAGTATGAGAAAACCTTGGACTTGCAGATCGTGACAATTTCCAGTAAAAAAATGCAAAAATTGTTCATATTCTCCCCAAGCCTAATCCTCAGATATGAAATTTGGCAGCCTGAGCAGAAACACCAAACAAGCTCCAGGAAAGACAGTTTGTGGGCACAGTTACGGACAAAAGGCTTCCACTCTCTGCTGTTTGGAGGATGCCCTACATATCTGAGAGCAGCAGGCTGGGGTGTGGGGAAAGGTAAAGGGGACTATTTTTGATTTTTAGGGGAGAAATGAGCTCATGTTTTGCCTAATCTAAATTCTGTCAAGCAAGCAGAATAAAAGAGAGTTATACATTTAATAAAAATCTGCCAGCCACATGTTCTCTTTGCTTCAAGACAAGGAAGGGGAGGGAGGGAGGGATGGCTGCCTTTCTTGCCTGCAGGAGAGAATGGAATTATATTCTGGTTCCCTGAGCTTCCTTTTCATTTTATCCTGTAAGAATTTCACTGTCTGTTGAACTGCATAGCGCCTCCTATGGGCAAAGGAGCAGAAACCTTGCCAAGAGCTTGCCTGTACCCCTCACTCTTATGAGCACATGTCTTGGGACTTTGGAAAGCTTTCAGGCCCTGCCAAAATACTGTTGGATATTTTTGAAAATCCAAATCTGGGCAAAACTCTGAAATCCTCTTGGGAGCACTGAACAGTCTAACTTGATGGCTTAAATCATTCTGGATTGCTTGCAAAATCCATTGGCATTTTTGGAATCTCAAAAACGTGCTCCTGAAAGTGTTGATTTTGCAGAGCCTTAGTAGGGATGGGAACAGAATGCACAATTTGTAGTAAACCTACTGTGGCGCTGTGAGGGTTTGACTGCAACACTGTTGCTACTCACAAATGAGCCAAATCGTGGGAAGACCTAGAAGCTATTGGTGGATCAAAGTTTGGGACTTGGCTCTTTTGGAACATCTTACACATCAGCGGCGGGTGATGTATGGGGAAGCGAAGCGGGACCATTTTGACATACTTTGATTACCTTTTCTTAATTATGTAAACATTCATGGGAGGGCTCACAACCTCCCTTGTCGCATGCCTCTCTTTAGAGGGGCTACATAAGTTCTGTATGACTTGTTGGGTATGACAATATGCTACTTAAAAATATGTTGCTTCATTACAGTATACACTTTAATCTGTATGCAACTGTTTCATGTTCCTGTTTAACAAAAAGATTTCTAAATAAATAAATAAATGTGACAATAGATGAGGTTAGGCTGGTCTTTGAATGATGTGACCTGGCCAACCTCAATGCAGCTTAACAACTGCTGCTTATTCCTGCTTGTCAGATATTTCATGTACACACACACATACACTTTTCCTGTCCTTTGCAGTCTGGAAGGTAGCAAAAAGGTCCTAAGTCCAGCCTTTTTTGTTTCCACGTAGGTCTGTAAAAGACTCCAGTCTGAAATTCTGGAGAAGCCTGCCATCAGTCACGGGCCAGTGCCTGACTTGGTGTGCAGCTGTGTCATGTGTCAAGTGACTTTTGAAAATGTTGGCCCCAGTGAGGAAGGGGCAGCATTTGGGCTGTTTCAGGCAACAAAATAGCTTGGGCTGTCGGTGGAACAGGCTGACAGTGAAGTGGCATGGTCTGACAACCCCTGAGAACTTTCACTAAACCCAGAGCTTGGAAAAGTTACATTTAAAACTACAACTCCCATCAGCCCCAGCCAGCATGGCCACTGGATTGGGCTGATGGGAGTTGTAGATCAAAAAAGTAACTTTTCCAAGCTCTGACTAAACCTATTAGAGTGTGAAATGCCCAAGCAGGCCCCTCAAAAAAATGCTTTATGGGAAATTTGGTGTGAAAACACAGGCATCGCACACACAATATTTTATCAATCTTTTCAGAATTATTTGTCTTTCCCTTGAAATAACCATAGTTATTTCGACTTGGTGGTACACAGAGATGTCAGTTGCTTCTTGGGTAAATGGGAATAAGTAGCTAAACTGGAAGCTGGAAGGTCAGAATTTGGGAAGGAGACCTTCCTGGAGCTTGGGAAGAGATCAAGGAATAGCCAAGGAAATGGCCAGAAAGTCCCTTCTGTTCCCTTCCCAAGGTTGCTCCTGATTGCGTGACCTCAGCCCTCCTCCCATTGACTCAGGAGCAGGACTATTGGCCCTCTTCCAGGAGAGCTGCTGCTGGGTGGTAAATGGAAGTGGACTGCCTCCAAGTTGATCCCGACTTATGGCAACCCTACAAATAGGGTCTTCATGGTAAGCGGTATCCAGAGATGGTTTACCATTGCCTTCCTCTGAGGCTGAGAGGCAGTGACTAGCCCAAGGTCACCCAGGGAGCTTTGTGGCTGTGTGGGGATTTGAACCCTGGTCTCCCAGGTCGTAGCCCAACACTCTAACCACTATGCCACACTGGCTCTTGCTGCTGGGTGGTAGGCAGGAAGAATCCTGGTCCCAAGTTCATATATGCTGTTTGTTAACCAACATGCTGGCAACAGTCAGCTAGTGGGTGCCATCCATCCTCAACCTCGCCTCTCTTTTTCAGCAAACGCCTATATTCCCTGCTTTGATTTGTGCTCTCAGTCCTATCCCAACGACATTGCTGATGGACCCTTTCCTAGGGGTAGGATCTGTTGGCCGACGTGCTTTGAAAGCTTTACGGTCTGCTATTGATTCAAGTTTGTTCTTTGCCCGCTATCCGCTGCTTTTACCAATCTGTTGTTTCCTTCCCCAAAATGTTGAAATTAATATCGATATTTTTTCCCAAAAGACAGATGCAGAAAATTGCTACATAAAAATCTGTTCTGCCATAATAGAGAATAAGTGAACATAAATGCTGACCTGGGCTCCTGCTGGGAGGAAGGGTGGGATATAAATCAAATAATAAATAAATAAATAAAGTGAATAGATGGAATATTTGGGACCACATCTGAATTGGGTGGGATTCTAGCACATCCCCAGTCTTTGCAGACAAACTGGATGTCCCACATCTTATAAGCAACAACAGTCGTTTAATCAACTCTGCTCTCCCCAACATTCCAAAGTAAGAGGGAGATTACTGTACAGTATCAGTGGTCTACTAGTCAAAATTGGAGAGTTGGATGTTCTGTGATAGGAGCCTCCCAATGAAGAATTCCAAAGCAGGCGGCCTTTTCACAGAAACCGCACTGAAATTCTCTCCCCCTGAATTCCATGCTGGCAAGACAGGAGAAGAGGCTCAAGAGAGAAGCTAAATGCTGAGAATGGAGATGGGAGACGGGGCCACTTGGTACCCATTAGCAAAGCAAACAAACAACTTTGCCTGAGACCAGCTTGGGATTCAAAGAGGGAGAAGAGGAGATGCAAGGAGCAGAAACATAGCCATTTATTTCCCAGTTAGCCTGTAGCTTGAGAGATCTCTTCCTCCCTCTTTCCACCCCTCCCCAAGGAAATATCCAGATACATACCACCAGGGCTTTATTTGTGGTAGAGCTCACAGGTACAGAGTACTGGCACCTCATTTTTATTTTTATTTTGCCAAAAAAAGCACTGCATGCCACCCTTTACCAAAGCAAAGAAATGTGGCTATTTGCAGCAAGATTACTCTAAATTTGATTTTATTTGAACATAAAGCATGAGCTTTTGCTTGCCCTGTACTCTGCATCCAGCCATTTCTATGCTTCTTCTAGACTCCACGAGGTCACAAAATGCATATCACTCAGTTCCAGGAAGCCTATGGATGCAGTGGAGTACTTTGTGTGGTGTCTTGCTTGAGGATGGGCCATAGTTCAGCGATAAAGCATCTGCTCTGCGTGAAGAAAGTTGCAGGTTCGAAATCCACCATCTCTAGGTAGAGCTGTGAAAAACACAAGAACATGAGAAGAGCCTGCTGGATCAGGCCAGTGGCCCATCTAATCCAGCATCCTGTTCTCACAGTGGCCAACCAGATGCCCATTATGGGAAGCCCATAAACAGGAACTGAGTGCAAGAACGTTCTCCCCTCCTGTGGCTTCTGACAATTGACGTTTAGAAACATACCACCTGTGACTATGGAGGCGGAGCATAGCCATCATGGCTAGTAGCCACTGATAGCCTTTTCCTCCTTGAATTTGTCTAATCATCTTTTAAATCCATCTCAGTTGGTGGCCATCACTGCCTCTTGTGGGAGCGAATTCCATAGTTTAACTATGCGCTGAGTAAAGAAGTACTTCCTTTTGTCTGTCCTGAATCTTCCAACATTCAGCTGCTTTGAATGTCCACGAGTTCTAGTGTTATGAGAGAGGGAGAAAAAACATTCTCTATCCACTTTCTCCATGCCATGCATAATTTCATACACTTCCAGCATGTCACCTCTTACATTTTCTCTAAATTAAAAAGCTCTAAATGCTGCAACCTCATATGACTTCCTCGTATGGAAGTCGCTGCATCCCCTTTATCATTTTAGTTGCCCTTTTCAGAACCTTTTCCAACTCTATAATACCGTTTTTGAGGTGAGGCAACCAGAACTGTACACAGTATTCCAAATGCAGCCACACCCTAGATTTGTGTAATGGCGTTATGATATCGGAAGTTTTATTTTCAATAACTTTCCTAATGACCCCTGACATGGTATTTGCCTTTTCACAGCCACTGCACCCTGAGTCAACATCTTCATTGAGCTATCTGCTACCACTCCAAGGTCTCATTCCTGTTCAGTCACTACCAGTTCAGACCCCATGAGTGTATATGTGAACTTATGTGGTTTTTTGCTCCACTATGCATAACTTTACACTTGTTTACATTGAATTCCATTTGCCATTTTACCACACACTCACTCAGTTTGGAGAGGTCCTTTTGGAGCTCTGCAATCCCTTTTTATTTGAACAAACCTGAACAATTTAGTATAATCACCAAACTTGGCCACCTCACTGCTCACCCCTAACCCTAGAACATTTATGAACAAGTTAAAAAATACAGGTCCCAATGACAATCCTTGGAAGATTCCATATTCTACATCCCTCCATTGGGGGACCTATCCATTGATTCCTGCTCTTTGCTTTCTGTTTGCTAGCCAGTTCCTGACCAAAAGAGAACCTCTTCTCTTATTCCATGACTCCTAAGCTTACTCAGGAGTTTTGGTTAGGGTACCTTGTTGAAAGCTTTTTGAAGTCCAAGTACATTATATCAGCTGTGTCATCTCTATCAATATGCTTGTTGACACCCTCAAAGAACTCTAATAGGTTAGGGAGCAACCCAACTCACCTTTCCACTGGGCTGGGATGAGTTGGATGCTGTGGGTCCCTGGCTGCGCTGGCAGCAGCCCTCCGCTGCATTTAAGGGCTCATGCAGATGACTGCAAAATGTGTGACACGCCCGCTATGTGTGTTCATTATTTTTCGGTCGTCCAAATGACGTCTCATGCTGTTACGCATTTTTGCGAGTTAAATCCACTCCTTGCAATACCGGCAAAAATGCGATTTGCTGTTTAAAATTGGGAATCATCCGCTGTGCCTTCAGGAGGTAGGATGCAATACCGCAGACTTTACAGCTGATGGGCGGTTCTTGGGCGTTTCCCCTTGCCCCTTCTCCTCATTCTAGCCAATCACGTATCTGCACTTTTGCGCATGTGCGAGAATAAGCCTGGGAAAATTGAACCAATCATTGCAATGGTGGGGTGTTGGGGGGGGCGAGAAAGGGGCTGCTGGTCAGTTTCATGCCTGCCTCCAGAAAGCTTTGTCAATTTCATTCTACTCGCTGGGTTTTTTGTTTCAAATCATTTCGCTGCAGGAAGGAAAGGGAGAAGGAGGAGTGTGTGACACATTTCTTGCTTTTTTGGAGAAATAAGTGCAATTACCAGCTTGTGTATCTCCTTAAATATCCATAAAGGCAGAAAAGCATACATAAGCGTAATATCACAAATACAAACAAGAAAGCAAGCAGGCTTCAAATCAGTAGACCTGGTGGCCTGGTCTACCCATTGAAATGCATAGACTTTCCAGACGCCAGGTCTACCCATTGAAATGCCAGATCTACTCATTGAAACGCATTGGCTGCTGTGATGCCAGGTCTACCCATTGAGACGCATGGGCTTTTCTGCCCCCAGTTCTACCCGTTGAAAGTAATGGGCATTCCCTGCCCTGCATATGAGTGGTTTGCTACAGCGTTCCCGCCGCCCAGAACCATAGAGACTGGAGAACCATAGAGCAAGAAACGTGTCCCCCCCCTCCTTCTCCCTTTCCTTCCCGCAGCGAAATGATTTGAAACAAAAACCCCAGTGAGTAGAATGAAATTGACAAAGCTTTCCAGAGGCAGGCGTGAAACCGACCAGCAGCCCCTTTCTTGTTTGTATTTGCAATATTATGCTTAAACGAATGTATGCTTTTCTGCCTTTATGGATATTTAAGGAGATACACACGCTGGCAATTGCACTTATTTCTCCAAAAAAGCAAGAAACGTGTCAGCCCCCCCCTCCTTCTCCCTTTCCTTCCTGCGGCAAAATGATTTGAAACAAAAACCCCAGTGAGTAGAATGAAATTGACAAAGCTTTCCAGAGGCAGGCGTGAAACCGACCAGCAACCCCTTTCTTGTTTGTATTTGCAATATTATGCTTAAACGAATGTATGCTTTTCTGCCTTTATGGATATTTAAGGAGATACACATGCTGGCAATTGCACTTATTTCTTCAAAAAAGCAAGGAGCGTGTCACCCCCCCTCCTTCTCCCTTTCCTTCCTGCGGCAAAATGATTTGAAGCAAAAACTCCAGTGAGTAGAATGAAATTGACAAAGCTTTCGGGAGGCAGGCTGAAACCGACCACCCCCCTCCTTCTCCCTTTCCTTCTGCGGCAAGAACTCCTTTACAGCCATATTGTGCTTTGTTGCAAAGGGGGAGAGAAGCATATGTAATTTTTTTGCTGACCAATTGGTTGATAGGGGGAGGTTTTAGAAACGGAGCTTAGAAAAAGCTGTAGGGGTCTTACCGCTGTGTGTGCGGGTGCAAAAAAGTGGTTTTTTTTAATTGGGAAAGAGTGAACTAAAAGGCAAAGTGAGGACTATGAGATGACAAACCGAATATGGAAACTGTGGATTATCCCACTCTGTTTGGATAAGCCCTGAGTCGTGGCACTGACAGGAGCCTGCTGGTGCTGCTGCGGATCTGCTGAGGGGGAGGCAGTTCGGCAGACAGAGGACCAGCAGAACATGGTGGAAGTCACAAAAATGGGGCATTCCAGGGATGTGGCAGGGGACGAGCCATGGGGGGGACTTACATGAGATCCTCCTCACATTCGGACCCTTCCCCTGAGTCCTGATCCCCCCATAAACTCCACTGGCCCAAAGGCTGGCGCAGTAACATAATTTTAATTATTTCCCTTTGTGTCCTATGCAGATTGCTTACTCCCCAGGAGGCCTGCTCATTGGAGGTGGCCCTTCCTGGCTGGCTCATGTGTGTGGCTTCTGAGCTTTTTGCCAGCTCCTCTATTGCCAGCCCTCCTGTTGCCGGCTCCCCTGCCTTTGGATTGCTCTGTTGGTGAGACAGGACTTACCTGTGCAGAAGACATGCTGGTTCTTCTTCAGCAACGGTCGCTCTTGTATATGTTAGGTTATTTTATCTTTAACAATACTTTCTACCAGTTTTCCCAGGCCAGACATTAAGCTAACTGGCCTGACTTTCTGGGGTCCCCTCTGGATCCTTCTTTACAGATTGGTGTTATGTTGGCCACTTTCCAGTCCTCAGGTATGGAGGTGGATTTGAGGGACAAGTTGCATATTTTTGTTAGAAGATCAGCAATCTCACATTTAAGTTCTTTGAGAACTCTCAGGTGGATGCCTTCCAGACTAGGGATGTGACAGAATATTGCAAAATTTGGATTTGAAACCAAATTTTCCATTTATGGTATTTGCTTATTCTTAATTTTTGAGGATCAGATTTTTATGTTGTGATTTTCTGCAGCTATTTTAGAAAACAGATTTTAAAAAAAGAAAATGTTCCTCTAGTTTTATCCATGTCAAGTGCTGGGTAAATTGTTTCTGTCAATGAAGTATAGATCACAGCCATTACAATTCATTGTTGTGTTCTTAAGATAGACTTAATGGGCAATGATCTGCCTCATTTGCCCTTGAAAAACTAATGTAAATATGACAAAAGTAATGTAAGGCAGGGCTTCTGAACTTTAACAGCTGAAAAGAAGAGGAAATTTTGGCACGGGCAGTTTCTCATGCATTAATTATTTAAGTCCCATTGCTGGAATTATATCATAATTATTGTGTCCAGGGCCGGCTCCAGGCATGCCGGGGCCCTTGGGCACCAGCCTGCCCCGGGCCTCTCCACTCCCCTTCCACGATCCGTGGCAGGAACCATGGGTCACAGGACAGGAGCTTCTGAGTCACCAGCGAGCTGCCCACGAGCTGCCCACCATCCCCCCGCTATCCCCCCACCATAGCCCCGTTTCACCTACCCTTCTATGCTGTTTTTTGCAGCTGTGTAAACTGTGTGCACAGGGTTGCCATCAATAAAGATGGCAGCCAAGGTTTCCGTAAGGGGCTGAAGCCTCTGCCGCCATCTTGGTTGATGGCACGCATACGCACGCATTGCTGCCATCAACCAAGATGGTGGCAGAGGCTTCAGCCCCTTACAGAAACCTTGCAAAAAACAGCAGAGAGAAAGGTAGGTGAAGTGGGGGGATGTGGGGCCACTCGGAAGCTTCTCCACAGATCGTGGAAGTGAAGCGGTGGGCCCCTCAGGGGCCTCTGTAGCTCCAGGAGCCCTCGGGCCAGTGCCCCACCTGGCCGCCAGTTAGAACCGGCCCTGATTGTGTCTGTATCTAAACACAAACCTTTGTTTCATTTCACTTTAAAATTTTGTACTATGTAACAACTTTCTAAAATGCAAAAACTTTCTGTTAAAGTACTGCATGATTAACAATTCTTAAGTGTTCTGAAGACAGGAGGACATTAATATATTGATATAAAAATTGATATTTGGCATTTTCTGGTTTTGATTAATGGGTACACGACAGCCCTCCAGGAAAAGGGATAGGGTGCCCCGCCAATAATAAAAAGGGAGAGATTCTGATACTCATTGGTACTGGACTCTTGAAAATGATCCACTTTAGTAAGAAGCACAGGGAAACAATTATCTTGAAAGTACTTGAAAGGTTGCCACACAGGGTAGGGCCTGGATCTCTTCTCCATCGTCCCAGAGTGCAGGACATGGAATAACGGGCTCAAGTTGCAGGAAGCCAGATTTCGACTGAACATTGGGGAAAACCTCCTCGCTGTTAGAGCAGTACACCAATGGAACCCATGACCTCGGGAGGTGGTGGGCTTTCCAACTCTGGAGGCCTTCAAGAGGCAGCTGGAGAGCCTGCTGTCGGGGATGCTTTAATTTGGATTCCTGCATTGAGCAGGGGGTTGGACTCGATGGCTTTATAGGCCCCCTTGAAGTCTACCATTCTATGATTATACTATGTGACAACATTTTATAATGTTAACAACTTTCTGTTTTATTATTGTATGTATACAGAATTCTGCAGTATCTTTAAGACAGGAGGACATTAATATATTGATATAAAATCAGTATCTGGCATTTTTGTTTGGTATTTTTGAGGTAAGTATTTTAAATGCATACAACAGCCTTGCCGGGTAGGTTAGGGCCCTCAGCTAATTACCATGGAGTGTAGACTTCTCAGTTCCTAGCCCCAGGACAGGACTACATGGAAATACTGTCAGGTGGATTCACAACTGGTTGGAAAACCGTACTCAAAGAGTGGTCGTCGCTGGCTCTGCTTCGGTCTGGAAGGAGGTTTTGAGTGGAGTGCCACAGGGTTCTGCCCTGGGGCCGATACTCTTCAACATTTTTATCAATGACTTAGATGATTGGGTGGAGGGAAGCCTTATGAAGTTTGCGGATGATACGAAACTGGGAGGGATAGCTAACACAATGGAAGACAGGAATAAAATCCAAAGGGGCCAGGATAGACTAGAAAATTGGGCTGAAATTAATAAAATGACATTCAATAAAGACAAATGCAGGATTCTGCATTTAGGCCACAAAAACAAAATGCACGGGTACAGGATGGGAAATACCCGGCTTAGCAGTAGTGCGTGTGAGAAGGACCTTGGAATTGTAGTGGATCGCAAGTTGAACATGACCCAGCAGTGTGATGCTGCATTAAAAAAGGCAAATGCAGTTTTGGGCTGCATAAACAGAGCTATAGTTTCCAGGTCGAGGGAAGTAATAGTCCCACTATATTCTACATTAGTCAGGCCTCATCTGGAATACTGCGTTCAGTTCTGGGCACCTCATTTTAAGAAAGATATAGACAAGTTAGAGTGGGTTCAGAAGAGGGCGACAAGAATGATAGCTGGTATGGAGAACAAGTCTTATGAGGAAAGGTTGAAGGAACTTGGCATGTTCAGTCTGGTGAAGGGAAGGCTGAGGGGTGACATGATTACACTCTTTAAGTACCTGAAGGGCTGTCACATAGAGGAGGGTACAGATTTGTTCTCTGCTGCCCCAGAGGGTAGGACTAGGTCTAATGGTTTTAAGTTGCAGGAGCGTAGATTCAGATTGGACATTAGAAGGAACTTCTTGACAGTAAGGGCAGTTCGGCAATGGAACCGACTGCCTAGGATGGTGGTGGGATCCCCTTCGCTGGATGTCTTCAAGCAGAGGCTGGACAGCTATCTGCGGGAGATGCTCTAGGTGTGGATTTCCTGCTGTGAGCAGGGGGTTGGACTCGATGGCCTACAAGGCCCCTTCCAACTCTATGATTCTATGATTCATATATAACATGCAGCTGAAGCATATACAAAAATGAAGATAAAACCATTAACAAAACCAAAGTGTACAGCCTGAAAAAAATCCTTAATCGTAGTAGGGAGCATCGACCTGCGAACTAAAAACAGTTCAGCTGAGGATGGCCTAAGGGGGAAGCAATATCCACAACCTGCACCTAAAGCACAGAGTAGTAGGCGGCTGTCTTAATTGCCAAGAGAGCAGAGTTCCATAATGATGGTGCCCCCATGCTGATGGCCCTGTTGCTGGAAACCACATGCTGAGCATGTGGTACCACCAAAGCCTCATCAGCTGAGTGAAGGGACCAAGCAGGGATGTAAGAAGAAAGGCAGCCTCTAAGACAGGTGTGAGGAACCTTTGGCCCTGCAGAGGCTACTGAACCACAACTCCCATAATCCCTGGCCATTGGCCAGGCTTGGTGGGGCTGATGGGAGTTGCAGTTCAGTGACATTCGGAGTGCCAAGGGTAAGATAAACTGGTCCTGAATGGTTTAGAGCTCACATACACATGGAGCAGCAGCTTCCTGTTCTAGCTATAGACTTCCAGGGCAGCTTCTTACATTGCATAGCAAGAATTATGAAACCCTTCCCAGTTGTTGCTACTGGTACATACAAAGCAGGGGGTGGGCAGAAGGTAGATTGGCATCCACTGATGGAGCTCTGGGTGGTTTCTGGGAGATTGGCATGGATGTCTGACTCCCACTAGCAGCAACAAAATGATCTCTCCTCATCCTTCCCCCCACCCCACCCCACCCCACCCCACCCATTATGCTGAAATGAAGAAAGTCTGCAGGGGTAGCCAGGATTAGATTTTTGCTCAGAAGAACTGCAAGCTCTATTCAGTTCTGGTGCACAGAACAAGTTGTCTTTCATTCTGTGTCCTTTACACCAGGCTCTGACTGGCGGATCTCAGGATTCTTGTTAAAACAAGCAAACAAACACAAAGTAGACCCATCCCTGGGATGCATAACTGTCCCTTACAAAGGCTTTTCCCTTTATTGACAGCTCTGTAGGTAATTTAGAGAAGATAATGTGATTAAAACCCATTTGTACACACCCAGGCACACAACCACCTGTAAGCAGAAGGCTCTGACTTCTCTGCCATGGTTTTAATAACACAATGGGAATCTCAGAGGAAGCCCAGCAATCTCAGGTCTCAATAATGAAAGCCGTCTGGGATCTGATGACTCCTTTATCTCTCCAGCTTTGTGTTCTCGGGGGCCATATTTTTTAATTTGTGTTGGATAAACAATATGGGATTGTGTACGCAAAGAAGCTCTAATTATCCCCCCAGGTTGTGTTTCTTTAAAGGAAATGAACTGGGCATGGCATTCGCATTTGAGAAATACACTAGTGCAATAGCTTCCAGATTTTTCTTTATGCCCCTAAAAAACCAAGACAATATTCTTTTTAAGAGCCCAGTAGTCTGGCAGAAAGAAAGGGATATCTGGAGCGCTGAACACATCCTGCGGGTGTCCAAAGATACTGCCGATGGATGGAGGCAACTTCCAAAGAATGGCGAGGGCTGCTTGTGATTTTAAAAAGGAATTCATGCTGTTTTGGTGCCTCCAACTGGGCTGGAAATAGGATGGGGGAGGTTAATATTTTGGCTACTGCACTTTCAATGAACAAAAGCCTTCACAAGATCTTTTTCCTACCCTAAAGCTACTTAATATGAGGTGGAAATATTAAAGAAGGGGGAATCATAGCCCAGCATATTTATAATTCAGATTGGCAAGATTGTTTGTGCACTACAATTATATGTCTTTGTCTTTTTGTGATCCCTCAGCTATCTGATTTATTTTGTGGGGAGGCTTAGGTTGGTCTGATGCTGGAAGTAGTTGATAAATCCATTTTAAGGTTTAAGGTAGCGCTTGGCCGAACCGTTTGACCAGCAGACCTTTTTTCAACTTTCTGAAGGTAGTGGGGATGGAAAGTTCTGTCAATTTTGGTTCTCTGTTTCTCATTTTTCCAACTTAAATTAAGTTCTCCACATTGCTGCATAAAATTCTTAAAACATTTCAGTGCAAATTTATCCTAATAAACACATTTTGTAAGCAGTCTGACTAGTGTGCACATTTTTGCAAGCAATTTCTTGTCATATAATGCCCTTTTGAATGTTATTCCCACTAATATATGCATTTTTTGTAAACAATGTTTGGTTGGAGAACTGCATTTCAACATTCGGATACGTGCAAATTTCAAAGGATGGATGGGTTTCGGTTCTCTTATTGTTTCGGAAATGTGAATTTGATAGATTCAGCTTGAAATGTGAACTGAATTGAAATTCTCTCCCATCCTTAGAAGGTGGTGAGGACAAATGAAAAAAATCCCCAAAGAAGACACCAGGGTTAGAACTTGGAAGAAATTTCAGTGGGCTGTGGATTGCCCTGATCTTATTAACTGAAGGAGATGCGCTGGTTGCTTCATTGCTCTCAAGACATTTTCCAAGCAAGTCTTCCCTATGCTTGTAGCACAGAGAGACTCTTGGCGCACAGGCTCCCAGGGTGGCTGTGCTCCTTGGAACACCTACTTGGTCAGGAAGCATCATGTGGCGCTCACAGTCTCCCAGGTGAGGGGCTGTGTTCAGCTGCCTTATATCACTGTGAGCATGTTGAGGGCTCTTCTAAAAGCTGCTAAAACTTTAGGGGGGAAAGCCCTGTTCATTCTTGCAGCGGTGCAAAGCTTTCCATATGCAGCCTTCAGGAAATGCTGCTGTGATTAGTGGAGAGTCTCACACTTGGGTGAGCATGCACAGGACTTTAAAAATGTTTTAAGGCTAATAACCCATTAGCCATCTGATGCGGTTAACATAATAAGCACAAAACCGTCCCCCTATTCCACAATATTTCTTCAAAGTTTTCCCATGTTCACTAAAAGCTTCCTTTGTTTCCATGTGAATCATGGGAGCTGCCCTGTTTTTCTTTCCTAAGTCACTCCTAAACAAACAAGCAAGCAAACAAGAAGGACTATACTTTATCTGATGTTCTGGAGTTACTGCCAGGAATTACTGGGCGGCAAACAAAACATACTTTAAAATATATTACAACAAAACATCATTAAAGACATATTAAAACAAAAATCTTTAAAAAAACATTTTTTAAAAAAAAGCTTTAAAAACATCATTTTTAAAAAAGCCTTATAACATATTATAAAGCAATTCTAACAGACGCAGACTGGGATAGGTCTCAACTTAAAAGGCTTGTTGAAACAGGAAAGCCTTCAATAGGCACAGAAAAGATAACAGAGATGGCACCTGCCTAATATTTAAGGGGAGGGAGTTCCACAGGGTAGGTGCCTCCACACTAAAGGTCCATTTCCTATGTTGTGCAGAACGGACCTCCTGATAAGATGGTATCTGCAGGAGGCCCTCACCTGCAGATCAACTGGGTATGTAAGAGATAAGATAATACTTCAGGTATCCCAGTCCCAAGCTGCATAAGGCTTTGTGCACCAAAAGCAGAACCTTGAACTTAGCCTGGTAGCTAATGGGCAGCCAGTGCAGTTATTTCAGCAGCAGGGTGACATGTTGCCAATACCCTGCCCCAGTGAACAGTCATGCTGCCACATTTTGCACCAGCTGCAGCTTCCAGACCAACCTCAAGGGCAGCCCCACATAGAGAGAATTACAGTGATCGAGCCTGGAGGTTACCAGTGCATGGACAACAGTGATCAGGATATCCCATCCAGAAATGGCCGCAGCTGTCTTACCTGCATAAGGTTAGCTGGTAAAAGGCACTCCTAACACTGAGGTCACCTGGGCCTCTAGTAACAAAGATGGATCCAGGAGCACCCCCAAACTGCAGACCTGCTGTTTCAGAGGGAGTATGACCCCATTCAAAACAGGCAACTGAACTATTATGCGAAATAAGGAACCACCAACCCACAGCACTGTCGTGTCCCGAACTGGACTCAGTAACCAGACCAGGTTGTGAAAGCAATTCAGTCTTTATTAACGTAATATCCAAACAAAGGCGGCGCCTTCTCATGAAGGAACACCATACACGTGTCTAGCGACATGCAAGAGAGTTGACAGAACAAAGGAATTCCCGCCCACCTTATCCTTATTAAGGGGGCTTTCTGGCGTGAATTCTCTCACTCTGCCTTAGGGTGCTTTCTTCCCCGCCCCTTCCCTCTCTTCCCCTGGCTCGCTTTTGTTTTCTCCGGGTTCTTGGTGATGGGGGAAGTTCTGCCTCCTCCCCTTCTGAGGATTCTATCTCAGGTATTGGAGACAGAGGGGGGTGAACGTCATGCCCATCAGGCGGGCTTTTCTCTGGCTGAGGAGGGAGTTGAACTCCCCCTCCTTCCTGGCCTAACTGCTCTGGCTCGATGAGGGGGGTGAGCGTGGGAAATTCCTGAGAAGTGTCTGTTGGAGTTTCAAGGCCTCTGCGGCTGCTGGGCAACACTATCTCTGAGAGTTCTCCCCCTCTTCACTCAGCTCTGGGAAAGTGATCTCCTCATCTTCTGAAGTGCTAGGGTCCCAATCCTGCATCCTGACAAGCGCCTCCATCTTGCTAGGATTCAGACTCAATTTATTGGCCCTCATCTAGCCCACCACCAGCCACTGGTTCAGGGCTTCCAAGGCCTCTCCTGATTCAGATGTTTCAGAGAAATAGAGCTGGGTATCATCACTGTACTGCTGACACCTCACCCCAAATCTCCTGATGACTGCTCCCAAGGGCTTCATATAGAGGTTAAACAGCATGGGAGACAAGATGGTACCCTGCGGCACCCCACAGCACAACCACCAGGGGGCTGAAAGACAATCACCCAATGCTATTCTCTGAAAATGGCCCTGGAGATAGGATCGGAACCACTGTAAAATAGTGCCATCTCACCAAGTTGGCCGAGAAGGATACCATGGTCAATGGTATCAAAAGCCGCTAAGAGATCAAGTAAGAATAACAGGGTCTCACTCCCCCTGTCCTTCTCCTGATAAAGGTCATCCATCAGGGTGACCAAGGCCAACTCAGTCCCATAACCAGGCCTGAACCCAGACTGGGATGGGTCAAGATAATCTGTTTCATCCAAGAGTACTTGCAATTGCTGCGCCACAACCCTCTCAATCAACCTCCCTAAGAAGGGGGTATTTGCAACTGGTCAGTAGTTGTCATAAACCAGTGGGTCCAGGGTGGGCTTTTTCAGGAGTGGTCAGACCACCGCCTCTTTCAGGGCAGCTGGAACCACTCTCTCCCACAACAATGTGTTGACCACACCCTGGATCCACTCGGTCAAACCCCCTCGGCAAGCTTTAATAAGCCAAGAAGGGCAAGGGTTGAGAGGACACGTTGCTGGCCACATCATCGCAAGCACCTTGCCTACATTATCAGGCCACATCAACTGAAACCGATCCCAAAAATTTGCAGCATATGTTGCACTGGACACTTCATTGAGGAGTACAGTAGATGTGAATGGGGCATCAAAATTGCTATGGAGATGAGCAACTTTACCCTCAAAGTGCCTTGCAAACAATTCACAATGGGCCTATGAAGGGTCTAAAACTCCATTTCCTGGAGTTGGCATGAACAGACCCCTGACAATATGGAAAAGCTCCACTGGACGGCTACTTGAGGATGCAATAGTGGCCAAGAAGTGGGCCTTCTTTGCCACCCTCACTGCCATACAGTAGGCATGGCTATGATGCGTTACTCATGCCTGATCAGCGTCACAACATATCTTTTACCACTTGTGCTCTAGCTGTTATCCAGCCTGTTTCATTGCCCTTAGCTCACTCATGTACCAAAGTGCAAACTGGGCCCCACAATGCTGAAGAGGGTGCTCAGGGGCAACTGTGTTAAGAGTCTGACACACCTCACTGTTCCGCAGCATGACAAGGCCTTCAACAGGGTCACCTGCTCTATCTACTGGGAACTCCCCCAGGGCATTCAGGAATCCAGTGGATTCCATTAGTCTTTGAGGGTGGACGATCTTATTTATTTATTTATTTATTTAATTAAATTTTTATACCGCCCCATAGCCGAAGCTCTCTGGGCGGTGTACATCAAGATAAAAAACATTTCATATACAATTTAAAACCACATGATCAACATGATCAACAATAAGGACATACAACAACAACTAAAAAGTTAAAACATAATTAAATCCATACTGAAATGCCAATAAATAGACAATACAAAATACCAAAATACAAAGTGTTTCAATACAAAACTAAGATACTAACATACTAAGATGTTAGGAAGTTAAAAAGCCTGGGAAGAGAGGAAGGTTTTCACCTGGTGCCGAAAAGATAGTAGCGTAGGCGCCAGGCATACCTCATCAGGAAGGGTGTTCCAAAGTTCGGGGGCCACTACCGAGAAGGCCCTCTTTCTTGTAGTCACCTTCCGGGTGTCTCTCTGAGTAGGCACCCGGAGGAGGGCCTTCGATGTTGAGCGCAGTGTACGGGTAGGTTCGTATCGGGAGAGACGTTTCATCAGGTATTGCGGGCCCGTGCCGTGTAAGGCTTTATAGGTTAAAACCAGCACCTTGAATTGGGCCCGGAAACATATAGGCAGCCAGTGCAAGCGGGCCAGAATCAGTGTTACATGTTCTGACCGCTTAGTCCCAGTTATCAGTCGGGCCGCTGCATTTTGCACGAGCTGCAGTTTCCGAACTGTCTTCAAGGGCAGCCCCATGTAGAGTGCATTGCAGTAGTCCAATTTCGAGGTTACCAGAGCATGAATGACTGAAGCAAGATGTTCCCTGTCCAGATACGGGCGTAGCTGGGCCACCAGTTTAAGTTGGTAAAAAGCACTCCGTGCCACCGAGGCTACCTGCGCCTCAAGTGACAGGGATGGGTCCAGAAGGACTCCCAAGCTGCGCACCTGCTCCTTCAGGAGGAGTGTAACCCCATCCAGAACAGGTAGAACATCCATCATCTGGTCAGGGGATCCATTTACTAACAGCATCTCAGTCTTATCTGGATTGAGCCTCAATTTGTTCGCTCTCATCCAGTCCATTATCGTGGCCAAGCATCGATTTAGCACTTTGACGGCCTCACCTGAGGAAGATGAAAAGGAGAAGTAGAGCTGCATATCATCAGCGTACTGATGAGAACGCACTCCAAAACTCCTGATGACAGCACCCAGCGGCTTCATATAGATGTTAAAAAGCATGGGGGACAGAACTGATCCCTGCGGAACTCCATATTGGAGCGCCCAGGGTATCGAGTAGTGCTCCCCAAGCACTACTTTCTGGAGATGACCTGCCAGATAGGAGCGGAACCACTGCCAAGCAGTACCTCCAACTCCCAAATCAGTAAGCCTCTCCAGAAGGATACCATGGTCGATGGTATCAAAAGCCGCTGAGAGGTCAAGGAGAATCAACAGGGTTACACTCCCTCTGTCTTTCTCCCGACAAAGGTCATCATATAGGGCGACCAAGGCCGTCTCCGTGCCAAAACCGGGCCTGAAACCCGATTGAAATGGATCCAGATAATCGGTTTCATCCAAAAGTGCCTGGAGCTGGGTTGCAACCACCCTTTCTAGGACCTTGCCCAGGAATGGAACATTTGCTACCGGCCTGTAGTTATTGAGATTTTCTGGGTCCAGGGAAGGTTTCTTCAAAAGCGGTCTCACTACCGCTGCCTTAAGGCAGTTCGGGACCACTCCCTCAGATAGTGAAGCATTAATCACTTCCCTAGCCCAGCCGGCAGTGCCATCCCTGCTAGCTTTTATTAGCCAAGAGGGGCAAGGGTCCAACAGAGAAGTGGTTGCACGCACCACCCCTGCAGGGGAGGATTGGAACCGTAAGTCTAAACTTCACCAGGAAGTGGTCAGACCATGACAATGGGGTGACGTCCACCCCCTATCTCCAGACCACCCTGTGACGTTCCCACCTTTGGCTCCACCTGTCAGGTTCCCACCTGCTTGTGGCTACTGCCTTTCACTAGGCACCACCTCAGGACACCACCATTCAGGATCGTTGTTTTTATTTTTTCTCACTCCGCTCTAGCACAGATCTCTCAAGATCCCACTGCTAGGCAGCACCACCAGCCACTCCCTGTAAACAATACTGCTAGAGACTTCGCTTTAGTCTCTCCCTATGGCTTGTTACTTTGTGTCTGGGTGCCCTTGCTGTCCACAACCCCCTTGTATCTTTGTCTATAGAGCCTACAGTCCTGGGTTGCTCTGGATACGCTGCCACCACTTTCGAAAACAATATGAGGACTGAAACATAGCAGTTTCACATTTGTCCAAATGTTATGATGCAATGTTCCAACCAATGTTTACGAAAATTCATGTATTGGGGAAAAATGTGTCTCAAAATGAATATATTAGTGAAAATAGCATACTGAAATGCATTACATTAGGAGAAATTGCTTGCAAAATGTGTAAATTAGTCTGCATACAAAATGTTATTAGGAAAAATTCACATTAAAATGCTAAAGAATTTTCATAAGGATTTTTTTAAAAAAAAATCACAAATCACTGTAGAAAAGAGAATTGAATTTAAGACTGGAAGAATGAGAAACTGAGAAAACTAAAATTGACAGATCTTCCATCCTCTGAGGAAGTCACAGACAGTGCATGATGAATCCTGCCTTTGTACATGAAGGTTCTTGTACATTACTACCAGCCACTGATAAACCTGTTTTTGTTGTTATAAAACTATTGGCCTACGTGACAGCTTACAGAGTCCAATCTTCTGTGCAAGCAGGTTGCATGACCTCTTTCCAAAAATAGAAATAACTAGCTAACAATTTCTCCTTGAAATGTGTTAATTCATTTACATGCATGAAAATACTCACTAATAGGCAAAAAACCTTGTGGTTTAAGTATGTGCCTATAGCCAACAGATATTTCTATCAAACTGTAAAAAGCAGGAAATTGGGCAGCTATAGTGAATGCACCAGGGGAGCAGGAGACCTGGCCTCCTCTCTGATATATTGGACTGCCCTACAAATTTGTCAAAATGCAAACATAATTTGGGTTGGTCTTTCACAGTCCAATCCACTTTCTGACTGTGTAGCTTGGAAGAATTTGGGAACATGTGCCTCTGATCATGGAGATGGGAGCAGAAGGAGGGGGAAGGGGAAGGAGGGGATTGGAGGGGGAGGGGAGGGGAGAGGCAAGGGGGGGAAGGAGGGGATTGGAGGGGGGAAGGAGGGGATTGGAGGGGGAGGGGAGGGAAGGAGCAAGAGGGAGGAGATAGGATGGAGGAGAAGGGAGGGTGGGTTTGATCAGTTGCATACTTTTGGAGTTCAATGGGACTTATTTCTGTCAGGAGTGTTCTTTCATCACCCATGATTGTCTAAAGTGAAATAAAAGTCTGGTGTGAGTGTGGACCCCTGATTAGGCAAGCCCAGCAGCTGGGAGTCTGGCTTTTAGAACACTGACAGTTGGTACTTACTGAGCATGCCCAACATTATCATTGAGTTCAATGCAAAATTTCTTAAAATAATTAAAAATCACCCAGGCATTTTCTTAACTTTTAAGCTGCAGAAGATGAAGTTCAGAGTATGGGGCAAGGTCACTATCAAGAGTACAGGTACTCTGTGAACATGGCTGATTTTTTAATGAATTTCGACACATTATGAGAACCAAAAGGGATCTGGTTTTTCTCTCTCTCTTTTTACACTTTGAACTCTCGATTCTCTCTGACTGTTTTGTGTATTGCCATGAAAATTTAGAAAGTTGTTAGGCAAGCATTTCTGAGTTCAGGACTCTAAGTTTTGTAAGGTTTTGTTTTGAAATGAGCTTATGGGAAGCATCAGAATGGCATGGGGGTATTTTCAATTTAACATTGTGGAATGCGAAAAATCCATGCTAACTATAGTATACAGCCACTCTTGTGGCTGTATAATAAATCTGATTAGTACTGAGTCTGAGATAAAAGAAAATTTGAGTCACAGACAATTTAAGCCACCAACTGGGAGCCCCAAATGAAGCATAATTTCTTGTGCAGCAAGGACAGGCTATCACTCAACTGACTGTAGCAAGAGCCTCTGAGGTCAACAGGCTGGGATTGTGCTGCTAGTCACTTGTCATCGATGCAAGTTGATTTCAGGCCTCCAGAGAGGTGAATGCTTGCTGCATTAACTCCATTATTGCCAAGTTAACTACCCATATCATTGAAGCTACAATCAGCAATAAAAGACTAAAAATAGCCCCAAGCCACAGTCAGCAATAAATAAAGAATGCTGAGCATCATGCAAGAGAACGTAAGTGCTTGGAGTGGGTTCATGGCTCACCTCCTTTCTGGCCTTGTTTCTGCCCTTTTCTGCGCAGGTCTTAAAAGTCAGTTGAAATGTGATGTTCTTGACATGATACAGCCCTCAGATTAGGGATGGGATCCATTGCCTGGTGCCAGTTCAAAAGCATTCTGTCAACCTAGCAGGCCAGTATCCATTCGAGTTTCTTCTTTGTTTGCTAGCCCCTGCTTTTACTGATCCGGATTTTTTTCGTCTTGCAAAAAAAAAAATGATATTAATATCAGTATTTTGGAAGGAAGTATTGATATTTTGAAAGCAAATATCAATCAGTAAAGGAAATAATCAATAAAATTATCATCCTTAACATCAGTATGTTAGAGGCAGGTTTTTTTAAAAAAAAAAAATCCAAAAATTTCCACGGAAAATCCCCACATAAAAATTGGATCCGTGTGATAGAGCATAATGGAAAATTAACAGAAAATTTGGTACCAACTCTGAATATGGAGGAATTCTGGCCCATTCCTGCCTTATATTTTGTGCCTGAAAGCATCTGCTGAGAGGAACTCCCTCCTGTGGAATGTTTTAACATCAGTGTATGAAGTCAGCCTTCTGCAGCCTCATGTCCCCCTGCTGGTTTGGACTGCAAATCCCATCAGCCCCAGCCGGCATGGCCACATGATGTTGGGGCTGATGGGAGTTGTCCAAAAGAACTGAAGGGTACCAGGTTAGGAAAGGCTGCACTAGATTCTAGTTTAGCTCCTATGGTAACTTTTGACATGCAAAGAATTATTAATGTGGGGTGGCTGGCTGCCAAATAAATGATCCCAAGTGTATTCTGAAGTGCTCCTGTCTTTGGGAGAACTCTGTCACATGTGTGGCTGGACATTTGAGTCTGTTGTTCAGGTATGAAACAAACTGCACTACATGGGCTGCAAGTGCAATCCACTGATCATCACTTAGAAAATCTCAGGGGGTCACAGTATGGGCACGGGGGCAGCCATTTTTATTTCTGTACAAAGTTGCTTGGAACTATAATGTTTCCTGCACTCTTCTTAAAAAGAGTTTTAACTGACTGGCAGCTGGCTACTGATTAGTAGCCTTGGCCACCTCGTCAAAAAGTAAATACCACCGCCACCCACCAATATCCAAAAGTGCTGTGACCCTTCATGGAAATTTAATGGAGGTGCTTGTTTCTCTTGACATCCAAAGGACAGAATGTAAACCATCGCGTTCAAATTCCCCAAAGGAGGATTTTGACTGAACATTAGGAGCACCAATGGTTCATATTTTCTGACCTTGCCCTAGAATAAAGCCTTTCTGGAAGGCAATAATATATGAAATTTAACTTATAACAGTGACCTACCAGGAGACCTGATATGTCTATTATTTGGATGTATTAAAGATCTGGTCTTACTGATGGATATGGGCTATAAACACCCTTTGAAAAGCAAAATGGAAGTTGACAGTCTCAGGAAGCAAATTCACAGGAGGAGTGAAGAAATGACTGAAGAAGTGGCAGGCTTCTGGAGGATGCACGGTGGGCAGCAAATGTTTTCTGAAGGCAAAACACATCAAAGGGAGTGGGAAGGATACTGTGTGGAAGGCAAGGATGTAGGAAAACATCCCTTTCTGTTCTGCCCTCTATTGGTTGCATGCAGCACTGTTTCCATTCCGCTACAGTTTGTCCTCCACCCAAAACTATGTTTTTAATTTACCTGTTCACTGTGGCAAAATTATGTAACTTACATCATTAATTATGTAAATTATATTGCTAAGTTATTCCACCCCATTCATTTGAACACAAAGGAAACACAATGCAAATGGAGGGGGATGTAGTAAATTATAGGGTTGCCATATTCCAGTTCCACAAATCCGGACAGGTTAATTTGCATATTATGCAAATTATTTGCATATTATTTGCATATTATGCAAATGTTTGCGTATTAATATTTGGATTGTCCAGTTGTTTTGTTTTTGTGCCTAGGAATTACCACCAAAAACTGGGGAAAGATGTGAGAAATCTTTTTTTTTAAAGCAACATTTTCAGCCTTAAATGCCTAGACTCTAGTTTCCAACACTATGGAGTATTTATTGATTGATTAAGAGAATTCATATCCTGCCCTTTTGCTGTTAAAAACAGAGCTCAGCACAGCTTACAAATATAATAAAAACAATAAAAATACACAATCAATATAAAAACATAATAAAAACACAAAACAGCAACAAACATAAAGTAAGTCAGGGCAGCAGCACGGTTAACCATAACATATACAATATATTTCAGAGATGTGGTGGTTGGAGAAAAACAAGCCAAAATGTTAGGAAAAGGAGTCTTTCACGCCACATGCTCAGTTCTAAATACTGTTGTAGCAAGTTTTACAAGTTCCTCCAGTATTCCACTGGTGCAGGCACTCAGACATTCAAAGTATCTGTATGTTTCTTAGGTTTTATAAAAGCAGAGCTTTGCTTAACTCAAAATTTCTCAACCACATCTACACAGGTTCCACCTCCATACTCAAAATGAAACTGGGCCTGGAAGTGTGCAACAACCCCACACATACCTTGCTAATTAGATTACCAATGCCAGGATGTCTGTCTTATGGACTACTCTCCTGCTCCCTCCCCCCCACCAGGCATCATGAAAGACCCAGTCCTGGGCTCAGAAAGAAAATAAATATCTGGTCCTCTTCAAAGTACTGATAAGCCTCTTGTTTTAATTAAAATAATAATTATAAGTTCTTGCTCTTATCACTAATGGGAGTTAATTATCTTGCATATGCTGTTGTTGCTTCTATGGCTGTAACGGAGTGAGGTTAAAGATAAGTGACATGCAAACAGGAAAAAAAAATAGAAGGCAGTAACACTTTCCTAAATGTAATACCATACCAACCACAACAAGATTCCTATGAGTAAGGCAAAAAACTAAGCATCTCACAACCAGTCAGGATTCCTAACCAAAAACCGAAAATATGATAAATGAAGAAATATGTATATAAGCATGACTATCAAATATATTTATTATTTACACAAACTGTAAAGATATTTATAGTGCAATCCTAAATTTATTTATTCAGAAGCAAGTCCCAGCGAATTCAGTGGGGCTTACTCAAACAGGGACAGAAATGCAACCTCAATTGATAAGCAACTTCATTCACACAACCCAAAATTCTGAATCATGCCACTTTACGCTGTTTTGCAACTGTTTCTACTTGTTTTATGGTCACTGGATTTTAAATGGCTTTATTTCTTGTTGTGAGCTGCCTTGGTTTCCAACCCTACCTCACGCACACACAGCAGATGTATAAATACATACAGCCCATATAATAGTTTATTGTCAAACCAGTTGGTCATTGCAGAAAAATCAGTATTAGTTTTTAAAAAATCAGTATTACTTTCCTACAGAATAAAAACTGTAATACCTAAGTAAGCCCTGCCTACTTGCTTTAAAATAGGACTGGAGGGCACAAACAGAATTCTTTTTTACATTCACTCCAAAGTCCCATTGATTTTCAGCACATTCATAACCATGTCTACTCAAAAGTAAGTCCTATTGAATTCAATGGGATTTACTCTGGGCATATGGGATTAGCATTGCTTTTACAAAAAGCAAGCATTGGGAAGGTTTTCAAAACACTGCCCAAGATCTGATTCCTGCACACAAGGGGAAAAAAAACTGAAATGTATATACTTACCCAATTTATGTGATTTTCAGATAAACGGGGGGTCGGGTGAAACCACCATTTTGTTTTCTAGTCACTTCCTCAGGTCAATGAAACTGAAACAATCCTAGCTTCACTGATTGGCTGCAATGCTGAATGGGCGGGGTTAAAGCTATGAAGTGCTATAGTAATGTATGCTGTTTAAAGAAAGGTTTAACAGTCGGGGGGGGTGGCTGACGTTTTTATGTATATCTCGAGAACTGGACCACCTAGAAACTTAATTTTTGTTTTAAATTAAAGCTGCGAATCCGGGCCACGTAAGGGGCTAGCCGGGCACCGGGTGGCATGCATAGAATCCGGGTAAAACCCGGCTATCCGGGCAATATGGCAACCCTAGTAAATTACCTATTACTTGTGCACTGTTCATATTTGCTGGATTGATTTCCGTTCCAGACACGGGACGAATCAGCAAAGATTGGCATTTTTTGCTCCCGTTTCCACTTCCAACATCCCTGGTGGGAGGACATCTGATGCCCATCGCCTCTAGGCGGTTCCTGTGGTGGCATCCTTCCAATGACCTCAACTCCATTCCTTGTTTCCACACACCCTGCGGCTCTCTTTGCAATCTCTGTGTTAGAAGCCTCATTGTTGTACAAGTGTAACACAAACCATCCATTCCCCACACTTCCTCATGGGGAAGTCAGCTTTGCAATGGATTTATATTCAATTTGTTCTATTGAAGTTATTTTTCTCTCTCCCTCCCAGTGATGCATCAGATGATCTCTCTGCTCTGCTCTGACCTTCTGAAATTCTTTTTCGTAGTCTCTCTTTTCCTGCTGCAGTTCCTCACTAACAGAATCTCACTGCCTGGGTGATCCCTGCTAATTCTGCCTTCCCTTTCAAGCTCTTTGGTGCTTCCTGAGGTATTAGCTGTAGAAATGCCATGAATTTCCTCTGCTTTCCAGGTTTAAAAGAACAAACAGCGAAGTAGCGTTGCTGGAGTTTCCAGTAATCTCGGTGGTTCTCTCTCAGACCCCAGTTTACCCTTTGCAGGTTAACATAAGAAAACCTAATAATGAAAGCATGTAGTATATTTCTAGAGATAGCAATGTGATATTTTGCTTGTTTATGTCTGAGAGAGCTCTAATGCCACTGAATTTTACAAAAGAATGGCCTTCTCCTTAGTGTGTATGCACTTATCTTTGGACACATTTCCTATCCCTGCTTAGGCTGCGCTTCATCATCCCTCTCATTATGTAAGTATCCTGGAGGTTGTCAGCCAGATGTTTAACCCATCTGAGAACCTTTGTAGCAGTGGTGCACTTAGGACAGAGAGAGGGATAATTTGAAGGGGGGCTGGATTAATTGCAAGACTAAGAAATCTGCAGAGCAGGACCCCAATTATAATACTGTCCCCTTTTGTAATGTCTTCATCCCGTTTTGCTTTCTGACCTGAATTGAAAGCACTTGGTGGATGTTCTCTTCTTACTTAATACAGGAGATACTACAGATGACCCTTCTTAATTATGTATAATCAATGGGAGTGTTTGCATTCCTGCTGCTGATGAGCTGAAAGTTGTGTAAGTAAGTCTGTAGGCAGCAATATAACTCAGGTTGGTTTTAATTATACAGGCAATTAATTTTCAGAAAGGGTGAATTAGTGCAAGCCTAACAATTCTACTGGGTGGAGCCTCTTTCCTAAACTAAAATGGCCTCTGCAATTAGGGATGGGTGAATCCGTCAGTTACTCTCAGTTTCTTGTTTTAAAATATTAAGTTCAGTTCTCCACTCCAGTTTATGATATTTTTTAAAAAGTCCTCATGAAAATTCTCCAGCATTTTCATGCAAATTTCTCTTAATGTTTCAATGTAATTTTGCCTAATTCACACATTTTTGCAAAGCAATTTCCTCTCAAATAATGCATCTTTGTCTGTTATTTTAACTGTGCATGGTTATGTACACTTTACTCTAGCACATTTTTTTTGTACACGTTACTTGGCTAGAGAACTGTATTGCAAAATTTGGAGAAGTGCAACTTTTGAAGGGTGGCTGTCTTTTGGTTCACATGTTGTTTTGGAAAGTGCAAATTAGGTCGTTTCACCTTTAAATGCAAACTGAACTGAATATCCCCCCCCTCCCCTATCGACAACACAAAGGAGGAAAATGGCCAGTCTGGGAAGCTGATATTGCTTGTGAATTTGTGAAGGGTGTGTATGTGTGCAATGCTAGAAAGAGGGAACTTGTTGGCTAAGTAAGGAGTTGGCCCAGTTCTACAACCAGCACATGAGTACATACTGATGAGTTATTCAAGGCAAGTTACTATTTAGGAAATGATCAGTATAACAGCAAATACTATTTGCTGCAATGGTTAACATCCTCTTTATTCTTCAATATACAAATGTGTTGTGATGTTTTGTTATGTTTATCAGTATATTTTGTGACATAAATTAGCATTTCTTAATAGCCAAAGATACATGGCTAAACAAAAGAGCTGAACCTGAATTTGCAATGCTAAGATTTGCACTCTTTTCAATAATCACATTCTTTGACTTAATGTTTATAAAAACTTTTACAGAGCCACAAAGTAGAGTCACATTTTGTCCCCACCCCCCAGGTTCCTGGTCCCCATCAGGAAGGCTCACATAATTCTGTGATTCAGGAAGAAGACTGAGGCTGAAAGATCAAGGGAAAGATGTGGGTGCGTGGAGGCTACCTTGCAAGCAAAGACAGTGTGTAGGACTGTGGCGTGTGTTTAATGAAATTAAGCCTTAGTGTTCCAACTAACCCATTGTGTGAAGCTGGCTTATTTAAAAACTAGGCAGAGGTTGTCTTAAGCCATAATACCTGGTTCATACATAATGACAAGGTTTTTTTGCGAGGTGAAGCTAAGCTCTGCTGAAGTCATCTTCCTAGCTACTTGGGGGGGGGGGATATGCCGGCACTTTGAGTAGCTCCTTCCGCTCATGTGTATAGTGGTAAAACCTGGTCAATATAGAATCATAGAGTCAGAGAGTTGGAAGGGGCCTATAAGGCCATCGAGTCCAACCCTCTGGTCAATGCAGGAATCCAAACAAAAGCATCCCCAACAAGTGGCTGTCCAGCTGCCTCTTCAATGCCTCCAGTGATGGTGAGCCCACCACCTTCCTAGGTCATTGGTTCCATTGTCATACCACTCTAACAGTTAGGGAGTTTTTGTTGGAATGTATGAGGTTCAACTCCAACTTGTAGGTTGAGGCTGCATGGGGTTAAAAATGGTAGCTAGAGAGGAGACCTCTTGGTTGCTAGGCTATCCCTATCCCTTTGATCTCCTGCTGTCTCTTCCTTCCTGCTAGACTGATACACAGAGGATGTTGATCCCATTTCCTTCCCTCCTTCCCAGTCTTCTTCTTTCTCTCGAGAGGGGAGCAGACATATTCCTTTGTCTCTCCCTCTCATCCAGCATGAGGGCCAGCACTGGGCTCAGTGCTTGCTGCTGCAACGTAGCTAGTTAGCTAGATATAGAAGTCTTTCCTATCAAACATGTACTTCCAGAATAAAGTAGTTGTTTCTTATTTTAAAGCTTAAAGCCTCTGTCTGACTAATTTGCAGGGCAGGTAGAATCTTAGGAAAGATTCAAACACACACACACACAAGCTCGCTCAATACTGTCCGTTCCACTACGCAGCTCTCTGCAGGGTCCTACAGGACATTGGGCCCAGCGTCCTATAATTTTTCCTGATGTTCAGTTGAAATCTGGATTCCTGTAACTTGAGCCCATTATTCTGTGTCCTGCACTCTGGGATGACCACGAAGAGATCCTGGCCCTCCTGTGTGTGACAACCTTTCAAGGCTAAACATGCTTAGTTCTTTCAGTCTCTCCTTATAGAACTTTGTTTCCAGTCGTTGCCCTCCTCTAAACCAATTCGTCTGCATCCTTCTTAACGTGTGGTGTCCAGAACTGGACACAGCACTCAGGATGAGGCCTAACCAGTGCCAAATAGAGGGAAAGCAATGCTTCACATGATTTGGAAACTACTTCTGTTAATGCAGCATAAAATAGCATTGGCTCATATTAGCTCCTGATCAACAACAATCCGAAGATTCTTCTTGCATGTAGCATTGCTAAGACAAGCATGTAGCATTGCTGAACCATCTTATAACCGTGCATTTGGTTTCTTTTTCCTAAGTGTAGAACTTTGCACTTATCCCTGTTGAATTGCATTCTGTTGTTTTCAGCCCAATGCTCCAGCCTATCAAGATCCCTTTGAATTTTGTTTCTGTCTTCCACGGTATTAGCTATGCCCCCTAATTTTGTATCATCTGCAAATTTGATAAGCATTCCCTGCACCTCCTCATCCAAGTCATTAATAAAAATGTTGAAGAGCACTTGGCCCAGGACCGAGCCCTGCGGTACTTCACGCGTTACCTCCCCCCACATTGAGGAGGAAGCATTGATAAGTACTCTTTGAGTACGGTTCTGTAGCCAACTGTGGATCCACCTGATAGTTGTTCCATCCAATATATGGAAACAAACTCAGAGTTGCCACTTTGTGTGTGCTCAGTAGGAAGTGGCAGCCAATCTCTGCTTCCTGCCAATTGGACCTACACAGTTCATGCATTTTCACATTAACATTACATAGTACTGGTGGTAACCTTAGGCTGGTGACAGAGGATTGCTTTTCCAGAAAGTTTATGTAAAAAGAGAGATCTTTGTCGCTTGTGGTGTGGATGTCCATTTCACTTTTGCCTTTGGGAAACAGGTTGGGTAGCTATTGGTGGATTGGTATTGTTTCCAAAATCTGGTAATAATGAGACAAAAGAAATATGTCTGTATGCTGTGGAGGCGGGGGGGGGGGAAGGCTGTGCTTCTCCCAAGACATTTTCAATCCTCTCTTAAAATCTATAATTGTTTCCTGCATAAAAATCTGTTTGGGCAAATACCTAAGAAATGTAATGTGTAAACCAATGGCCCTATCATGTGTATATTTACAGGAGGTGCTGAGCAAGAGAAAGGGGGTGGAAGCGGTGGGGAGGGGAGAATGGAAACAGCACCCAGCATGACAAAGGGAGGGGAACTGCTCTGATGACAAAGGTCTGCCTGTCTCTCCATGATGGCTGTTGAGGACAATGCATGGCTGGTGCCTCACTGCCTGATCCAGCTCCATGCACGTCATCCACCACAGCACCAGCAAGGGGGGGAGGTGAGATAATGGAAGGAGGAAGAAGAACAGCCTCCCTTGAATTCTGGGCTCCTCTGTGATTTATTGAGCTCCTCCACAGAACCTGCCAGTTCCACTAGGGAGTCACTACATTTTAACAGCAGGAACAATTATGTTTTCATTATGAAAGCAAGTGAGGAGGTGGCCTAATTGACTTTATTAAATACCAGGGAAGAATCCCTGGGTGAGAGTAAGCAGGAGGTGGGGCAGGGAGAGGAAAATCCTGCTATTTGGGTGCCAAATGGCAGCTGTTGAGAGTGGGCTGTGTGTATGTGTTTTCCAGTTGGCATTGTTCCATTAGGTATTTGGCACTCCAAGGAGCAAGGCACAATCATAGAATCACAGAATCATAGAGTTGGAAGGGGCCTTGTAGGCCATCGAGTCCAACCCCCTGCTCACAGCAGGAAATCCACAGCTAGAGCATCTCCCGCAGATAGCTGTCCAGCCTCTGCTTGAAGACATCCAGCGAAGGGGATCCCACCACCTCCCTAGGCAGTCGGTTCCATTGCCGAACTGCCCTTACTGTCAAGAAGTTCCTTCTAATGTCCAATCTGAATCTATGCTCCTGCAACTTAAAACCATTAGACCTAGTCCTACCCTCTGGGCAGCAGAGAACAAATCTGTACCCTCCTCTATGTGACAGCCCTTCAGGTACTTAAAGAGTGTAATCATGTCACCCCTCAGCCTTCTCTTCACCAGACTGAACATGCCAAGTTCCTTCAACCTTTCCTCATAAGACTTGTTCTCCATACTGGCTATCATCCTTGTCGTCCTCTTCTGAACCTGCTCTAACTTGTCTATATCTTTCTTAAAATGAGGTGCCCAGAACTGAACGCAGTATTCCAGATGAGGCCTGACTAATGCAGCATATAGTGGGACTATTACTTCCCTCAACCTGGAAACTATAGCTCTGTTTATGCAGCCCAAAACCACGTTTGCCTTTTTTGCCGCAGCATCACACTGCTGGGTCATGTTCAACTTGCGATCCACTACAATTCCAAGGTCCTTCTCACACGCACTACTGCTAAGCCGGGTATTTCCCATCCTGTACCCGTGCATTTTGTTTTTGTGGCCTAAATCCAGAATCCTGCATTTGTCTTTATTGAATGTCATTTTATTAATTTCAGCCCAATTTTCTAGTCTATCCAGGTCCCTTTGGATTTTATTCCTGTCTTGCATTGTGTTAGCTATCCCTCCCAGTTTCGTATCATCCGCAAACTTCATAAGGCTTCCCTCCACCCCATTTATTATTTTTTATTTATTTATTAAATTTATATACCGCCCGACTAGCAATAGCTCTCTGGGCGGTGAACATAAAATAGTATAAAAATACAATGAATAGCAAAATAATACTAAAATACAATCAACAATCCAATACAATAAACATTTTTAAAATTAAATCAGAGTAACTTAAAATGCTTCAGAGAATAGGAAGGTTTTGACCAGGCGCCGGAAGGAAAGCAGAGTCGGCGCCAGGTGTACTTCCTCAGGGAGACTGTTCCATAGTTCGGGGGCCACCACTGAGAAGGCCCTAGATCTTGTCATCACCCTCCGGGCCTCCCTGTGAGTTGGAACCCGGAGGAGGGCCTTCGTAGCAGAACGTAGTGCACGGGCCGGTTCATATCGGAAGAGGCGTTCCGCAAGGTATCGTGGTCCCGCACCGTATAAGGCTTTATAGGTTAATACCAACACTTTGAATCTAGCCCGGAAACATATTGGCAACCAGTGCAAGCTGGCCAGAACAGGTGTTATATGCTCGGACCGCTTGGTCCTTGTCAGCAATCTGGCCGCCGCATTTTGCACTAGTTGTAGCTTCCGAACTGTCTTCAAAGGTAGCCCTACGTAAAGCGCATTACAGTAATCCAAACGTGAGGTTACCAGAGCATGTACCACTGATGTAAGGTCCTCTTTACTCAAATAGGGACGTAGCTGGGCTACCAACTGAAGTTGGTAAAATGCATTCCTAACCACCGAGGCTACTTGAGCCTCAAGTGAGAGGGAAGAGTCTAAAAAGACTCCCAGACTACGAACCCGGTCCTTTAGGGGGAGTGTAACCCCGTCCAGGACAGGGTATATATCCACCATCCGATCAGAGAACCCGTCCACCAACAGCATCTCAGTCTTGTCTGGATTGAGCTTCAGTTTGTTAACTCTCATCCAGTCCATTGTCGAGGCCAGGCAACGGTTCAGCAAATCGACAGCCTCACCTGAAGAAGATGAAAAGGAGAAGTAGAGCTGCGTCTAAGTCATTGATAAAAATGTTGAAGAGTATCGGCCCCAGGACAGAACCCTGTGGCACTCCACTCGAGACCTCCTTCCAGTCCGAAGCAGAGCCACCGATGACCACTCTTTGAGTACGGTTTTCCAACCAGTTGTGAATCCACCTGACAGTATTTCCATGTAGTTCGCATTTGACCAGTTTGGTCAAGGTCGTGGGGGACTTTGTCAAATGATTTGCTGAAATCTAGATAGATGACATCTACAGCATTTCCACCATCTACTAGGCTAGTGAACCGATCAAAAAAAGAGATGAGATTAGTTTGACAGGATTTTTTCTTGACACAGAGGCAGGAGGGACTTTGGCAGCCGTAGGAGGCCTGACAGAGGCACACAGGACTGGCTCTGATGTTGGAAAGGGAGATATCCTCCTGAAGGGGAAGGGTGGGAACCCAGCTGCTAGGCGCTGCCCAGAGCTTGGAAAACTTACTTCTTTTGAACTACAACTCCCATCAGCCCCAGCCGGCATGGCCACTGGATTGACCTGATGGGAGTTGTAGTTCAAAAAGTAACTTTTCCAAGCTCTGACGCTGCCAGTGCCTCTCGCTCCTTTTTGACTGCTCTGCAAACGGTCCCAGAATATCATGCCTCCTTCTGCATAGCAGAGACCTTGTAGCTTGCAGAGCAAGGCCCCGCATGACCAAGAAATATCTTCCAGGGTGTGCCAAATCTCACTGCTGATGAGCTCAGATACCATATTCTCTGATCCTCCAAATTATGGGCTGAAGTGAGAATCAGGAACAAGCTGTGGACTCGGGTGCTCCCGCCTCCCCTTGTGTGTCTGGCAAAATAGAACAGTTATTGGTTTCATCAAACTGCTGTCTTCCATGCAGAGCTTGGAAGATTACTTTTTAAAAGTAATGAATTACAATTACAGTTACATGGCCCAAAAAAGTAGTAATTACCATTACAATTACAATTGCTCTGAAAGTAACTGATTACTTTACTTTTCCTCCAAAGTAATCGCTACAATTACATTTCAGTTACTTTAAAAAATGCCTACAAGGTGCTGGCCTTGGCTGCTGCACATCTAAGTAGCCTAAAACAACATTAAAAATAAACACACACATACAGAGGTAGTAGAATAATTATTTTTATTCATAAGATAGCGATGGTGGTCTCTCCGCTGGTAAGGGTGGTGGGGAGGGAGGCAGAGGCCACTACTCAGATCTTTGCACGTCAAACCAAGTGCAACCCCCCCACTCAGCCAGCCAGCATAATCTCTCTCACTTAACCACCTCCCAGACCCTGCCCTGCCACCAACTAAGGGACACTCACTCAAGCAAACATTTTCCCCTGAGATGCGAAAAAGTTAAAATACTGCAAATGCAGCACAGTAGCCTCTCTCTCTCTCTCTCTCTCTCTCTCTCTCTCTCTCTCTCTCTCACACACACACACACACACACACACACACACACACATTGTCATCTTTCACTTCCACAGTTCTTTATCTCCATTCTGCTGCTGCCTCCTTCTCCTCCTTTATCCATGTTCTTGACCTCCGGATCCTTTTCCCCTCCACTCCATTCTTCACCACCACCACCATTATCTGTTTTTTTACATAATTGTTTTCTCCACTCTACCCCGTCTCACTCTCTGCCTCCTCCCTCATTGCCTCCTACCCATCCACAGAGCATGAGGAAAGAGTGACACTGCACAGAAGCCCAGTTTGAGGCAAATGATTTTAATCCACAAATTAGAGGAGCAGAAGACTTCCCCTGCTCCCCCCCCCCAGTAATGCCCAAAAGTAATTCTGGAAACGTTACAATTACTCCACAAAGTAGTAAAATTACTCCTAGTTCTGTTGTAATCAAAATGTAAAGGAATTACCCACTCGTTACTCAAAAAAGTAATGAATTACAAGTAATTCATTACTTGTAACTAGTTACTTCAAAGCTGTGCTTCCATGACTTCCACACTGACAAACAGTTATCTGAGGAAGCCTTCGAGCTAAGATTGAAAAGCAAGATACCTGTTAGATCACAGAATCAGAGGCAGAGCTTGGAAGATTACTTTTAAAAAGTAATAAATTACAATTACTGTTGCATGGCCCAAAAAATTAATAAATTACCATTACAATTGCTTTGAAAGTAACTGATTACCATCACTCAAAAGTAATCACTACAATTACACTTAAGTTACTTTTGTTTTAAAAAATGGAGTTCCTACAAGGTGCTGGCCTTGTCTGCTGCACATCTAAGTAGCCTTAAACAACATTAAAACTGGACACACACACATAGAGGGTAGGAGAATATTTTTTCTAACCATAAGATTAACAGAATGGCATAAGAAAATCTCACATCCATCTCCCACCGCAGCAATGGTGATATTCCAACACACGTAGACTTTTTCACTCGAAATCAAATTTTATACTTGAAATGCTGCTTTTACAGTACATTTCTGTTACGTCTCATCTTTGCTCAAAGAGCACGTCAGACAAGGAATGTATTTTTATAGTCATTACGTTGCCACCAGTACTGAACAGGCGTTCTATTGCAGTGCTTGAAGTTGAAGAAGCGCCTGTGATGTGCTGCAAAAAATACCGCAACACCCCTTTCAATTAAAACACATTTTTATCAATATGGCAATCCCCTATCATCAAAGAAAGATGCAAAGTTTAGTACTTTACTGGTTGCCTTTGTAATTCCTGTTGTCAACAGTATAACTTAGAGGTAACTTAATCCTGTACATACTTACCTGGGAGTAAGTCCCATTGAACTCATTGGGTAGACATGTATGCACGATTGAACTGTCAGAGGTAGAACTTAAGAGACATAATGTAGGTAAACAGAACATGCACATATCAAAAGTAATCCACTATAATAAATGTTATCCCTTCTCCTGCAATTAAAAATGTAGTCTTGCCCAGCATATAGTGAAACTATGGAATTTGCTACCACAAGAAGCAGTGATGGGCACCAACTTGGATGGCTTTAAAAGAGGATTAGACAAATTCATGGAGGATAAGGCTACCAGTGGCACCTACCAATGGTGGCAATGTTCTACTTCCACTGTCAGAGACAGTCTGCTTCTGAATATCAGTTGCCGGGAATACAAATGAGGAGAGTGCTGCTCGTGCACTCAGGTCCTGCCTTTGGGCTTCTCTTTAGGGCATCTGATTGGCCACTGTGAGAACAGGATGCTGGACTAGATGGGCCACTGGTTGGATCCAGCAGGCTCTTCTTATGTTCTTGTATGTATTGCAACAAACAACAAAAGTTTCTTATGGGGCCTTACAGACCAGAGATAGCCAATGTGGTGCCCTCCAGATGTTGTAGGACTACAGTTTCCATCACCTCTGATAATTGGTTATGTTGTCTGAGACTGATGACAGTTGTAGTCCAACAACATCTGGAGGGCACTATGTTGAAGACTCAATTAGATTAACACAACTCCCGTCCCACTTACCTGTTTCAAACACGTCCAGAAAAGTATGTCTCTTAAATTCTATGTCTGACAGCACGCTCCTTTCAGAGGTATACATTAATCTGCAATCCTATATACTTTAACTTAATTCAGAGTACACATATATAGGACTGGACTCCATCAGAATACATTTCAGCATTTCAGGGGCTATACTTTATTCATGCTATACCAACAACTACCAACTGCTGCTTATGTACATATATTGTCTCAGCCTAAGCTACCTCACAGGGTTGTTGCAAACATAAATGGGGGAGGGAATGGCAATGGTCATGGCATTCACAAATCAAAAGTCAATCTGGGAAGGCACACACAAGTAATAAGATATCTGACAGACAGAATGTTAACAGGTGAAGCTTTCCCCATAATTGTATTTCCATAGTAGGAAAGGCTTACTGCATTTAATTTCCACCTGCCCCACAGCTGTTAAATGCACAAGAGCCCAATCTCCTGCAACGCCAACCCTAACCCATGCAAAGAGCTCAAGTAAAAAAACAAAATAACAACCACAGAATTTGGGCATTTTTTTTTTTAAAAAAAAGCATCTGTAACTGTATGAAATACGATGTTCTCAGGCAAAAAGGAGTTATGAGACCCTGCCCTGCCCCAAAGCAAACATTTTCCCTTGCGGTGCAAAAAAGTTAAAACTGCAAATGCAGCCAAGTAGCCAGAGAAGGCTACTCCCTCACGCCACACACACACACACACACACGCGTCATCATGTCTCTCCCCCACAGTTCTTCATGTCCCTTCTGCCTCGGCCTCCCTGCCCTCCAGCTCCTTTCTCCCTCCACTCCATTCTTCTCCACCAGCATCCATTTTAAAGCCATTTTTCTCCACTTCACCCCGTCCTGCTCTCCACCTCCTCCCTCGTCACTCCCTAAACACCCACAGAGCACGAGGGAAGAGCAATGCTGCAGAGAAGCACATGGTTTTTATCCATGAATCAGAGGAGCAGAATGTTTCCCCTGCTCCCCCCCAAGTCACGCCCAAAAGTAATGCTGGAAACGTTAGTTACAGCTCAAAAGTAATGAAATCACTCCTTGTTCTGTTACAAACAAAATATAAAGAAATTACCCACTAGTTCCTCAAAAAAGTAATAAATTGCAAGTAATTTGTTTTTCCTGATGAATTACTTCCAAGCTCTGATCAGAGGTGAATGGACTCTGAATGGCACTTGCTGCAAACTGCAGGAGGGGACGGTGCTGCTGTTGCACTCATGCTCTACTTGTGGGCTTCCAAGGAACATCTGTTTGGCCACTCTGAGGAGAGGTTTAGAGCAAGTACAACAGCCCATCATCATCAAGTATTCTATTTCCAATACTGCAATATTTCCAATAAGGCTAGAGTGTGGGTGTTTCTCTAGCTCCAACAGAACCAGCCGTGTGCAAGAGACTTGGCATATCCTGGGCTATAAAGAAGTAGAAAAAAATCTTGAGAAAAATCCAAAATACCCACTCTCTCACTCTGCATGTGTGCTGTGCCTCAAGCATTTTTTCTGGGCCAATGTGGTGGGTGGGTAGGGGGGTGGGGTAGAATGAGTTCTATTTCATTTAAGTGTTTGCCCATTGAAGGAGGGCCCTGCTGCCTCTTTTCCCCAAAGAGGTGAACTTCTTCCTGGTCACAGAACTCAGAAAAGGGGGGGGGAAAGGGTGGGAATGATAGCTTTCACACATCCCAGCCCCCCCCCCTGCTTGCAGGAGAGGTGAAGAAACCATCCTCAGTGGCACTCAAGCTTTGAGCACAATGTTGTGCCTTGCAAACAGTCACAGCCTGGACAGTATTATTTTGAATAAAATCTTCCCATGAGAAAAATGAAATATCCCACCCAAATCTTTCTTTTATATTTTCACACCATGATTCAAAACACTGCAACATTTTGTTGTGGGTGCTCCTCACTTGTATATATGAACTTGCTGAGTTATAATGACTTTGTAACCAAAATAAGGATACTGAGAGGGGGAAATGAGATATTGAAGTACAACTGGGGAGCAGCAAGGTGCAAAAGGGGGGCAATTAGGGGGAACCCCAAGGGGACAACCCCCTCCAAAAATGTTGTTTTTCTTTGAAATTGGTTGCGACACTCGTGGTGAATGTATTTTAATGAACAAACCTGACAAATTTAGCAGACATGCCACGCCTAATCTGAAATTGAAAATTGGATCTGAGAAATAACATGCCTGTTTGCTATTGAAATGTACAGAGGGTCGGCCTTTTTTAGCAACTGCCTACTCTACAGAGGGCAGCAGGGTAGTTGTCTTTCTCTCAACCAATGAGCAACCTTTGCTACATTACTGCCAGCGAGGCTCCTCCACCGGGCGCCATGGAGGTGTCGTCGGCTTCACCTTACTCCTCCTGCCCCGCAGCGCTTTCCTCGCCAATGTCACTAATGCCGACACCGATGCTGATCCCTCCAGCACTGGTGCTACTGGGCCAGGCCTGGCTGTGGGAGGAGGTGGTGGCCCCTCCCAGCCGAGCCACTTCTCTCCCGACACCATGCCACTCTGGTGCTCTGGCTGGAGGCCTGCCTGAGCCGCGGGGGAGCACACCGTCAGCCTTGAGCAGTTCTGCGAGGCTCTCAAGGCCCATGCCGGGCCTGCCCAAGCCTCCACCGCCACCGCTGGGCCAGGAGGACGGGCAGGAGCTGGAGGGGAAGCCACTGCCGCCGCTGAGGAGCAAGCCCAGAGCGAAGAGACTGGTGCCATTTGATGATCTGCGTTGGGGCAGTCAGTGGTGGCTGGACTAAAATCCCCTCTGAGTAGCATGGCATCACTAATCCATCATCTCAGTCGTCATGGATATCTCCTCCAGGTTTTTCCCCTCAAGATCCATTCCTTTGGTCTTCTCCTGTGCCCATCCTTCTTCTCACCCACACTTATTTATTTATGTATTGCCTATTGTAAATTGTATTGTTTTTATTGATATATTTTTATATTGATGTATTTTTATATTTGTGTTTTTTTGTAAGCTGCCTTGAGAGCCTTTTGGTGAAAAGGCGGGGTAGAAATAAGCAACAACAACAACATGTTCTTGCACTTTCCTCTCCTTCCCCCTTCTTTTAGAATCATTGAATAGTAGAGTTGGGAGGTTCTATTGTCATTCAGCTCTAACAGTTAGGAGGTTTTTCTTGATGTTCAGTCGAAATCTGGCTTCCTGCAACTTGAGCCCATTATTCAGTGTCCTGCACTCTGGGATGATCAAGAAGAGATCCTGGCCCTCCCCTGTGTGGCAACTTTTGAAGTACTTGAACAGTGCGATAATATTGCTCCTCAGTCTTCTGTTCTCAAGGCTTAACATGCCCAGTTCTTTCAGACTGTTCTCATAGGGCTTTGTTTCCTGTTCCCTGATCATCCTTGTCTTCCTCCAAGTCATTAATAAAAATATTGAAGAGTACTGGGCCCAGGACCATGCCCTGTGGTACCCCACTCATTACTTCCCCCCACTTTGAGAAGGAACCATTGATAACCACTCTTTGAGTACGACCTTGTAGCCAACTGTGGATCCACTTGAGAGTTGTTCCATCCAGCCCACATTTAACTAGCTTGCTAATCATAGTATCATGGGGCACTTTGTCAAAAGCTTTGCTGAAGTTGACATATATTATTTCCACAGCTTTCCCACAGTCTACCAGAGAGGTTACCCAATCAAAAAAATGAGATACAATCAGTCTGGCAGGATTTGTTCTTGATAAATCCATGTTGGCTTCTAGTAATCACTGCATTGTTTTCAAGATGCTGACTGCTCTATAATCTGCTCCAGAATTTTCCCAGGGATCAATGTCAGGCTGAATAGTCTGTAGGTCCCACATCCCTTAGTCCTCCTCCAGTCATTTGACACTTCACACACCCTCCATAATTTTTCAAAAATAATAGACAGTGGTTCCTAGAGTTCTTCAGCCAGTTCCTTCATCACTTTAGGGTGCATTTCATCAGGTAGTTGATCCTCAGTTCCTTCCTCTACTTTCTGTAGGAGAAATTTATCTCCAACACAAGTCAGGAATTTCTTGGTTGGAACATGTTTAGCAGAATTGGTCTAACAGATATTGGGATAATTGAAGTCCCCAGTTATTACTACATTATCTCATCGAAATATTGGCAATTTTCTTTTAAAGGTTTCCAAGACCATATTAATATCTTCATTTTCTTCATGCTCCTGAGGCAGATCAAAAATTCAGATAGCATTAATTTAAGAGCCCATTCCAGCTTTTAGTTGAGGAGGGGGGATAGCATAGCCCATTGGAGACCAGACCTCTTCAGAAGGGGAAGAGGGATGTAGTATGTTTGAAGACTCCTCTATAAGAAAACTCCTCACGGATTGTCAGAAAATGTATATGTCGAGGAAAAGCTAGGGTGAACGCTCTGAGATACTACTTTTCTATGTTCAGGGATTTCCTTTTTGTAGAGATAGCTGAACACAGCCTCCAGGCTCAGGGAGCTCTTGCCTTCCTTCCCTGCCTTTTATCTGTTTCCTTTTTTGTTTGCTGCTATAATTTAAGTCCTGCCTTTGCATTTTCATATACTTCAGGCATCTCACATAAAATGGTAAAACGCTGTCATAAAATTAGCAACAGATAAAAAATTTGTACAGAGGGAAACATTACTAAAATAATGGTTGAAAAGGTAGCTGACACGATACAGACCTCCCTGGTTTTCCACACATGGACAGTGAAATGACCAGATACGCTCCTTTGCTGCTCTGCAATCTGGGTGCCACAACTAAAAAGGCTCATCAGACATCAGACACCCTCAGACAGGGGAGGGTCTCAGTGGTAGAACAGATTTCTTGGCGGGCTCCTCTGGGATTCTGAGATAATCCTGGTCCCAAAACTTTTAGGGCAGCATTTTCCAACCTGATGCCCTCGAGATGTTGCTGGACTACACACCCCATCATCCCTGACTGTTGGCCATGCGGGCAAGTGCTGGTGGAAATTGAAGTCTGGCAACATATGGAGGGCACCAGGTTGGAAAAGGCTGATTTTAGGCTTTAACAACAACCTCCAGATCATCTTAATGTGGTCCATTATCCTAGCTCCAGACAAAACCCTGTCAGTTTCACTTTGGACCAACCAAGGATTCCAGACTTTCAAAGGCTGCCCCAGAAAAAGCACATGATAATAATCTAATTAAGAGGTGACTAGAGAATGAATAACAGAGGATAGAATCATAGAATAGTAGAGTTGGGAGGGGCCTATAAAGCCATTAAGTCCAACCCCTTGCTCACCCAGCTTCTACAATATGTGAAATTGTGACAGCTCACAGAAGGGACAGATAAGGCAAATTGGTTGAATTTGCAATAAAACAGCCCTGCATACCTTGTGATCCTCTGAGCTGGATGTGACCCCACAAGAAGCTTGATAATGCTTTTGGTTTTCCTGCCCAGACGGCAAAACAAAAATCAAAAAAGCAAACCTGACAGGCTGCATTTGGCTTGATAGGGTACCAGTCACATAGATCTGCCACTCCTTCATTAAAAAGCCTTTGGATTAATCCCTTTGTCTGTACACCAGCCCTGACTGACTAAATAGATGTAAATCATTTATTGTCTCTCTCCTTGCCACCACCACCCCCATCCTCACTGCCTCAGTTTGGATTGCAAGCTGTTCGGGGCAGGGGCCTTCCTTTTGCGTATGCTGCAGGAAGCAAAATGTCTTGTGCCAGGACCGTACAGAAACAACAGAAATGTCTGTGTGGATACAGAGGCCAGGGAACCTTTGGCACTTATTTGCAAGTGCCCTTTTATCTCGCTGTTTCTGTCACCTACAAGTTGTGAGCCGATTTCTTTCCCCTTGCCACAACTTCTGCTTCATTATTTATTGTTTTCCTGACACTGAATGGAGACTGGTGGACTAACGTCCTTCCACAGGTGGATAAACTAGGGAAGGATCAGCAAGGAAGGCTGGGTACAGGTGGCTGGGTTGTGGAAATGGAAGTCAGATATTTTGTCTTTCAGCCTGCTGCTCTAATCCATGCTCGCTCCCAAGAGCCTTCCCCCTGTTTGCATGTAGAAAGTCATGGTATTTGCCTGTTTTGTGATGGGAGTCACAACCCAGAAGTACATCGCTTCCCAAGTTAAACCAAAGGGGTATCTCATACCCTGGTTTAACCACTAGGTGTAGATCTCGTTTAAGGAGTCTTCAGGTAGTCCACAAGTTTGCAGTTTTATGGCTGAGATTTGTAAGAACTATCAAAAAGCAAGGAAGGAGAGAAAAGGTGGAGGGGGGGAAGAGAAGCCTTCTTGGACCCATCAGAGGAACAATTATATCACAACTTCATTTTCATTTAGGGCAAAAAATTCCAGGTAAAAGGTCTGACTTCTGCTGCTCAGGGGCAGGGCATCCTGCCTGCACAAGAACCCAGGAAAGTTAAGCAAGGCTTCTCTTTTTCCACATTCTACCCCCCCAATCTTGCATCTATGTACTGGTTGCAGCAGCAGCTAGGGTTGCCAGGTCAGAAGCATCCCAAACCCTGAGATTTCAGGAATGGGCCCTAGTGATGTCATTAAGCATGATGCATTAGGCATCAACCACAGTTGCTTGGAGCATACCATTCAAACAAAAAACATCCTCTGATTGGAAATTAAGATAGACATCTTAGCTAAATGAGGGTGTTTCCAGGTCCAGCTGAAGTGATGGGATAATTCCTTCTCACCTGCTTAGGGAGACTGGAAAGGGGTCGTTTAATCTAGCCTACTTGCTTCTAGCAAGAAGGTTTAAGTGCCCTCAGGCCAGGCCAGTCACCAGAAGGCCACTGTAGGAAGAAAGGAGCCTAGTGTTGTGAAGATGTTAGATGGGAGCATTCAGGAGTAAAGATGGATGCCCCTGAAGGTGGCAATTCTAAACACACTTACTAAGTCCCCATAGAACTCAACAGGCCTTACTTCTGAGTAGATATGGTTTGGATTGTGCTGTTGGTAAGGCTTGACTAGGGATCCTCTGCAAAGATATCCATATCAAAGTATGGTTGGCAACCCAAAGCCTGTAATGCCCTGCCTGCCTCTTAACATGGCTGCTCCAAACCTCTTTACAGACTTGACTCCTCACTGCAGAGAGAGGTTTGATAAATGAGTAAGAGTTAAGAAGATTCTCTACTTTTTCCTGCCTACTATGTGGGCTGCTATGAACTCACTTTGACAGCCAACCCAATTCCAGTGACTAATAATTGACAGAAAGAAAACAAACATGGTTTGGTCTACCTTCATAGGTGGTAGATTGGGAACAATAGCAGTTGAAGCCACACTTCCCAGTATGTGAATTCTCTTTTACCACTATTGGGCAAGGAACAAACCATTATGCCAACAACAAGGTGCATCATCAGTTGGTTTAAGGGGGTTGAGCTGAGCACATGGGGTCACTGTTCTTGCTTCTATAGATATAAGGGAGTGAGGTCACAGGTAAATGAAATGCAAAAAGAAAAAGACAGTGATGATTCCCTCAATGCAATACCATACCACCAACAACAACATTCCTATGAGTAAGGCAGAAAACTCAGTACCCTGTAACCAGTCAGGATTCCTAACCAAAAACCAAAACTAAAAAATTCTGGCAGCAGGTCAGCCAAGGTCACAGAAATCCCCATGCAGCACAACCTGACCCAGGGGCTGCAGTTAGTGCAGAATGCTGTGGCACGATTGCTGACATGAGTGAGACCCTATCAGCACCTCAGCTCTGAAATCTGCACTGGTTGACGATTTGCTACCAGGCCAAGCTGAAGTGTGCTTTCCATGTTAAGGGTTCCACCTACTACTTGTTCTGTTCTTTTAAGAAATTGATCCTGCAGTGTGGCAGCACCTATGCTTTGGAACTCCCTGCCTATTGACGTTTTGCAGACACCTTCATTGTACTTTTTGACACCTGCGAAAAATTTTTTTGTTTAGACAAGCCTACCCAGGCATGTAAAAGCTATTATGCTTTTTAAACTGTTTTTAACTCATTGTTGGTTTTATTATTTTGAATGTTTTTAAATACCTTTTAACTGTTTCTGCCAATAATATTATTGTTTTAATTCCTTCTGTAAACCGCTTTGTGTTTTTTTTACAATAAAGTGGTATATAAATGTTGTAAATAAAAATACATAAATAGATTTCAGGGTCAGTGTGGCCCTTGGGTCTCTTCCCACTTTTAGGAACAAAGGAATCTGCCTTACACTGACTCAGGCCATTTGGTACCATCTAGCTCAGTACTGATGACATGGGCTAGCATTGGCTCTCCAGGATTGCAGACAATCGTCTCTTCCAGAAATTGAATTTTGGACCTTTGCAAAGCATGTGCTCAAGACTGAGCTATAGCCCTTCCCCTTTTAAAATTGTTCTTTTCAATTCACTTATGAATGCACAACATACCTAGGGCAGATCCCAGCTATGCATTTAAAGCACATTCAACATACATTTGAAGCACATGAATCCCACCACAGAATCATGGGAACTGTAGTTTGTTAAGGGTGGTGGGAACTATAACTGTGAGGGGGAAACGACACTTCCCAAGATTTTGGGGGGGGGGGGAATAATGCATTTTAAATGTGAGTTGGATGCACTTTAAATGTATTGTGTGGATCTGCATTACTTCTTAAATTTTGTCTATGTATAAATCATTTTAATTATTTTTTAAAATGTAAATCAGCCACAACATTTACTTGGTGACCATGGGCCATCTCTCAGCCTAATCTGCCCCTCAGGGTGAAAACTGTAGAGGGGGACCATGATCACCCCAAGCAAGAAGGGCACACTTAAAATGTATAGGAAACAATAATGTACAACCATAGTGTGAAATTCACTAATAGGCAAAAAACTTTGTGGTTTAAGAATGTACCTATAGCCAACAGATATCTCTATCAAACTTTAAAAAGCAGGGAATTGGGCAACTAGAGTGAATGCACCAGGGGAGCAGGAGACCTGACCTCTCTGAGATATTGGACTGCCCTACAAATTGGTCAAAATGCAAACACAATTTGGGTTGGTCTTTCACAGTCTTATCCACTTCCTGTGTAGTTTGGAAGAATTTGGTAACATGTGCCTCTGAGAAGGGGCAAAGGTAAGGGGATAGGAGGGAGGTGGAGGGGAGGGAAGGTTTGATCATTTGCATGCTTTTTGAGTTCATTGGGATTTACTCGTGTGCAATCATGCTTAAGATAGGTGAAACTGACCTGGGGGAGGGCCAAGGAGGGCAGGAAGAGGGCAGGAAGGGGAGAGGGGAGGGGGAAGGGAGAGGGGAGGGGAGGAGAGGAGATTGGGTAGGTGAGCACTGGGCAGAGGAGAAGCCCCTTTCCTTTCTAAAACAAAAACATTGTGAACCGTATCATTCTTTTTCAGCCTTTCCCCCACCTTTTTATTCTACAGCAGACACACGTAGCCTCCCACCCAAATTTAAACCAAAGCTGTCCCTGGCCACATCCACACCAGGTCTTTATTTCATTTTGGACAGTCATGGCTTTCCCTAAAGAATCCTGGGAAGTGTAGTTAGTGAAGGGTGCTGAGAGTTGCTAGGAGACAGCCTACTCCCCTCACACAGCTGCAATCCTCAGAAGAGGGGCTGACTGTTAAACCAGTCTGGCCACTGGAGCTCTGTCAGGGGAATAGGAGTTTCCTCTCAGCCCCCTTCAGAAACTACACTTCCCAGGATTCTTTGGGGGAAGCCATAACTGTCTCACATGAAATCAAAGTTTGGTGTGGGTTTGGCCCCCTGATTAGCCAAGCCAAACAGCTGTGAGTCTGGCTTTTGGAACACTGACGGTCCTTACTGAGCATGCCCAGGCTTATCCAATGCTAAATTTCTTAAATTAATTAAAAATTGGCCAGGGATTTTTTAAACTTTTAAACTGCAGAAGATGAAGAATGGGGCAAGGTCAGTAATAGTACAGTACTCTGTGAAGAATGCTAATTAATTAATTTCAACAAATTATGAGAACTCTGACAGAAAGAACAATGTTGAACAGGGGTCTTTCTCGCTCTCTCTGTTTTTAGACTTTGAACTCTCAATTCTCTCTGACTGTTCTGTGTATCACCATGAAAATTTAGAGGGTTGTTAAGCAAGCGTTTCTGAGTTCAGAACTATAAGTTTTGTAAGGTTTTGTCTTGAAATGAGCTTATCAGAATGGCATGGGGGTATTTTCAATTTAACATTGCGGAATGTGAAAAATTCATGCAGGCTATAGTATACAGTTACTCTTGTGGCTGTATAATCAGCTACATATCATGCATGTCAAAGATGTTTATTATTTACACAACCTGTAAAGGTATTTATAGTACAATCCTATACATGTTTACTCAGAAGCAAGTCCCAATGTTTTCAATGTATTCAAACAGGGAAGCATGCACAGGACTGCAACCTCAAATGTTAAGGAACTTCACTCACACAACCCAAAATTCAGAATCATGCCACTTTAAACATTTTGCTGTTTTGCGACTGTTTTATACTTGCTTTATGGTTATTGGATTTTAAGTCTATTTATTTATTCTTGTGAGCTGCTTGGTTTCCAACCGTACCTCACAAGGTTGTTGGAAAGATTCCATATACACATGCACTGGAGATGTAAAAATACATACATATAATATAATATGCAATATATAATACAACAGTTTATTGTTAAAACCAGTTGGTTATTGCAGAACTTTAAAAAAAAACAGTATTAGTTTCCTACCAGATAGAAGCATTGACCTTTGGGTGAAGGGTGGGTAATGAATTCTAATTCTAATAATAATTCTAAGTAAACCCTGCCTAGTTGCTTAAAAAAAAAGGATTGGAGGGGGATAGAAAGATTTACAACACAATCCTTTGCTGTGTTAACTCCAAAGTTCCACTGATTTTCAGCACAATCCTAACCATGTTTACTCAAAAGTAAGTCCTATTGGATTCAATGGGGTTTACTGCTGGTATGCAGGATTAGCATTGTAGCTTTACTCCCAGAAAAGTGGGTAATGGATTAAAATTTCATATTGGGAAGGTTTTCAAAACAGGCTATGAAATAGACAAATAAACTGCCCTCTTCAACAGCCCAGTAAAAGTTAAAGTTGTTTGACTCCTTATAATTAGAAAAGTATAGCAAATTGTACACTCATTCGTCTTCTGATGTGCAGACAAACAGGAAAAGGAAACTGTTTTCAATATTTGCAGTGGATTCCCTCTCTTGCCTGGAGGTCAGCAAATCTCTTCGCAATCACAACTCTGACATCACTTATTGGGTAAAAAGGGTGGGGATTAGAGCAGCTGGATTCTAACAGAAGTTGCGGGGGGGGAAGCTGACATTTTGGTGTATACCTCTTGAACCAGACCACCACCTAGAAACTTTTTTTAAAAATGAAAGCTGAGAGTCCGGAGATTAAGGTGACTCACCCAGAGAGGTCCTCCAAAAACCCGGAGTCTCCAGGCAAAAACTGGAGACCTGACAACCATTGCAGAAGCAGGCATAGGAATAGTCATCAGGAGAGATCTTGTCAGGCCTGCGGCCAGCAGCCACTATGATCCACAGAGCCAGGAGAAGGCCTGTAGCTGCTTGCTCAGAAGTACAAAGATGGGTAAGGAAACTGAGGAAATAGGCCCCTTGCTGACAAAGGAGCTCCAACAGTTCACAGAAGCCTTGAGCATCAGGTAGAGCAGCAACTGGCAGCCCCTGACCAAAATACACCTTTCCTTACCCTTTTTTCAGGTCCTGCTCCTTTGTCTTTAACAAAGGGTGGGAGGACTTCATTTATGGAAGATGCTTGAAGGTGGCAACCCTGCCAGGCCCCACAAGTAGAAGTCCAAAGTAGCTGTGGCTTCTGGGAGGCCTCCTTGGATATTGTGAGGCTTAGCTTCCACCTGCCCCCATCTAACAGGTTCCTGAGAAGAACTTTATAGTACCAGAAGTCCAAAAAATCACAGCAGCTTCATTGCAGCTGCCTCTTGAATGCTTCCAGTGTCAGAGACTGCCTATCAGGGAAAAAGCAGGGGCTGAAGAGCTGGTCTCACTGGCATGCTAGCTTTTCATCTTCAGGGAGATGTTTTTCTTTACTTTTAATGTGACATTCTGTCACAATTTTCCACCTGCCTTTTGCAGTGACAGCTTTGGAGATGAAAGTCTCTTGATAAAAATGTCTCTTTACAACCAAAAGGGCTCACAGGATCCACTTACGTTGTCCATCTGTTAGTCCTCACATCACAGGAATAATAAATACAGTTGTTAATTCCTACATTACTACATTTCACTAGCTGTGTTGTTACCTGAAGCAATAGGATGTCGAAGATTGCTGGCTTTGTGGCTTTTAGGTAGCATGTAAAACCTTCTAGGGATGGGATTTGGATTAACAAGATCAGGAATCCCCTCTTTAAGAAGCTTCCTGCTTGTAAGGTTTTGTATAGTTTTGCTAGGAGTGTTGAGACCTGTAGTAATGTCTTTGTCAAGAAGAAGTATGTTGTTTCATCCTTTACTTGTCTTTGACTTTCTGCTGTGTAGTCTGCAGCGTTAAGTACCATGACAGCACCATCCTTATCCACCAGCTTGATGACAACATCTCTTAATAATAATAATAATAAATTTTATTTCTAGGCCGCCTATCTGGCCGCACAAGCGGCCACTCTAGGCGGCGTACAAGATAAAGTAAAATACAACATACAAACTACATAAAAACCCAAGAACTACAATATAAAACGAAACCGAACCCACCCATAGCTAAAACCAATGGCACCCAAAAGAAAACAAAAACAAAACAAGAAACAAAAACCCAGGCCACCTCAGCCAGCCGGCTTATGTATCCCTCCCAAGAGGGACAGGTGATGGGAATCAGTCACAGCTGGCTGGGTGCCTGGGACCTGGTCCTGCAGGAGGCACGTCTGCCAGGCAGCAGTCCCACTGGGAAGGGTGGTGGAGGTGGTGTTCCAACAGCAGCAGCAACAGCAGGCTCTCCTTCCCTGGGTGGCAATGTTCTCCTTCTTCCTGCAGGCACTGGGTCTCCCAGGCCACCTCAGCCAGCCGGCTTATGTATCCCTCCCAAGATGGACAGGTGATGGGAATCAGTCACAGCTAGCTGGGTGCCTGGGACCTGGTCCTGCAGGAGGCACGTCTGCCAGGCAGCAGTCCCACTGGGAAGGGTGGTGGAGGTGGTGTTCCAACAGCAGCAGCAACAGCAGGCTCTCCTTCCCTGGGTGGCGATGTTCTCCTTCTTCCTGCAGGCACTGGGTCTCCCAGGCCACCTCAGCCAGCCGGCTTATGTATCCCTCCCAAGAGGGACAGGTGATGGGAATCAGTCACAGCTGGCTGGGTGCCTGGGACCTGGTCCTGCAGGAGGCACGTCTGCCAGGCAGCAGTCCCACTGGGAAGGGTGGTGGAGGTGGTGTTCCAACAGCAGCAGCAACAGCAGGCTCTCCTTCCCTGGGTGGCGATGTTCTCCTTCTTCCTGCAGGCACTGGGTCTCCCAGGCCACCTCAGCCAGCCGGCTTATGTATCCCTCCCAAGAGGGACAGGTGATGGGAATCAGTCACAGCTGGCTGGGTGCCTGGGACCTGGTCCTGCAGGAGGCACGTCTGCCAGGCAGCAGTCCCACTGGGAAGGGTGGTGGAGGTGGTGTTCCAACAGCAGCAGCAACAGCAGGCTCTCCTTCCCTGGGTGGCGATGTTCTCCTTCTTCCTGCAGGCACTGGGTCTCCCAGGCCACCTCAGCCAGCCGGCTTATGTATCCCTCCCAAGAGGGACAGGTGATGGGAATCAGTCACAGCTGGCTGGGTGCCTGGGACCTGGTCCTGCAGGAGGCACGTCTGCCAGGCAGCAGTCCCACTGGGAAGGGTGGTGGAGATGGTGTTCCAACAGCAGCAGCAACAGCAGGCTCTCCTTCCCTGGGTGGCGATGTTCTCCTTCTTCCTGCAGGCACTGGGTCTCCCAGGCCACCTCAGCCAGCCGGCTTATGTATCCCTCCCAAGAGGGACAGGTGATGGAAATTAGTCACAGCTGGCTGGGTGCCTGGGACCTGGTCCTGCAGGAGGCACGTCTGCCAGGCAGCAGTCCCACTGGGAAGGGTGGTGGAGGTGGTGTTCCAACAGCAGCAGCAACAGCAGGCTCTCCTTCCCTGGGTGGCGATGTTCTCCTTCTTCCTGCAGGCACTGGGTCTCCCAGGCCACCCCAGCCAGCCGGCTTATGTATCCCTCCCAAGAGGGACAGGTGATGGGAATCAGTCACAGCTGGCTGGGTGCCTGGGACCTGGTCCTGCAGGAGGCACGTCTGCCAGGCAGCAGTCCCACTGGGAAGGGTGGTGGAGGTGGTGTTCCAACAGCAGCAGCAACAGCAGGCTCTCCTTCCCTGGGTGGCGATGTTCTCCTTCTTCCTGCAGGCACTGGGTCTCCCAGACCACCTCAGCCAGCCGGCTTATGTATCCCTCCCAAGAGGGACAGGTGATGGGAATCAGTCACAGCTGGCTGGGTGCCTGGGACCTGGTCCTGCAGGAGGCACGTCTGCCAGGCAGCAGTCCCACTGGGAAGGGTGGTGGAGGTGGTGTTCCAACAGCAGCAGCAACAGCAGGCTCTCCTTCCCTGGGTGGCGATGTTCTCCTTCTTCCTGCAGGCACTGGGTCTCCCAGGCCACCTCAGCCAGCCGGCTTATGTATCCCTCCCAAGAGGGACAGGTGATGGGAATCAGTCACAGCTGGCTGGGTGCCTGGGACCTGGTCCTGCAGGAGGCACATCTGCCAGGCAGCAGTCCCACTGGGAAGGGTGGTGGAGGTGGTGTTCCAACAGCAGCAGCAGCAACAGCAGGCTCTCCTTCCCTGGGTGGCGATGTTCTCCTTCTTCCTGCAGGCACTGGGTCTCCCAGGCCACCTCAGCCAGCCGGCTTATGTATCCCTCCCAAGAGGGACAGGTGATGGAAATTAGTCACAGCTGGCTGGGTACCTGGGACCTGGTCCTGCAGGTACGTCTGCCAGGCAGCAGTTCCACTGGGAAGGGTGGTGGAGGTGGTGTTCCAACAGCAGCAGCAACAGCAGGCTCTCCTTCCGTGGGTGGCGATGTTCTCCTTCTTCCTGCAGTCACTGGGTCTCCCAGGCCACCTCAGCCAGCCGGCTTATGTATCCCTCCAAAGAGGGACAGGTGATGGAAATTAGTCACAGCTGGCTGGGTGCCTGGGACCTGGTCCTGCAGGAGGCACGTCTGCCAGGCAGCAGTTCCACTGGGAAGGGTGGTGGTGGTGTTTCAACAGCAGCAGCAACAGCAGGCTCTCCTTCCGTGGGTGGCGATGTTCTCCTTCTTCCTGCAGGCACTGGGTCTCCCAGGCCACCTCAGCCAGCCAGCTTATGTATCCCTCCAAAGAGGGACAGGTGATGGAAATTAGTCACAGCTGGCTGGGTACCTGGGACCTGGTCCTGCAGGAGGCACGTCTGCCAGGCAGCAGTTCCACTGGGAAGGGTGGTGGTGGTGTTCCAACAGCAGTAGCAACAGCAGGCTCTCCTTCCCTGGGTGGCGATGTTCTCCTTCTTCCTGCAGGCACTGGGTCTCCCAGGCCACGTCAGCCAGCCGGCTTATGTATCCCTCCCAAGAGGGACAGGTGATGGGAATCAGTCACAGCTGGCTGGGTGCCTGGGACCTGGTCCTGCAGGAGGCACATCTGCCAGGCAGCAGTCCCACTGGGAAGGGTGGTGGAGGTGGTGTTCCAACAGCAGCAGCAGCAACAGCAGGCTCTCCTTCCCTGGGTGGCGATGTTCTCCTTCTTCCTGCAGGCACTGGGTCTCCCAGGCCACCTCAGCCAGCCGGCTTATGTATCCCTCCCAAGAGGGACAGGTGATGGAAATTAGTCACAGCTGGCTGGGTACCTGGGACCTGGTCCTGCAGGTACGTCTGCCAGGCAGCAGTTCCACTGGGAAGGGTGGTGGAGGTGGTGTTCCAACAGCAGCAGCAACAGCAGGCTCTCCTTCCGTGGGTGGCGATGTTCTCCTTCTTCCTGCAGTCACTGGGTCTCCCAGGCCACCTCAGCCAGCCGGCTTATGTATCCCTCCAAAGAGGGACAGGTGATGGAAATTAGTCACAGCTGGCTGGGTGCCTGGGACCTGGTCCTGCAGGAGGCACGTCTGCCAGGCAGCAGTTCCACTGGGAAGGGTGGTGGTGGTGTTTCAACAGCAGCAGCAACAGCAGGCTCTCCTTCCGTGGGTGGCGATGTTCTCCTTCTTCCTGCAGGCACTGGGTCTCCCAGGCCACCTCAGCCAGCCAGCTTATGTATCCCTCCAAAGAGGGACAGGTGATGGAAATTAGTCACAGCTGGCTGGGTACCTGGGACCTGGTCCTGCAGGAGGCACGTCTGCCAGGCAGCAGTTCCACTGGGAAGGGTGGTGGTGGTGTTCCAACAGCAGTAGCAACAGCAGGCTCTCCTTCCCTGGGTGGCGATGTTCTCCTTCTTCCTGCAGGCACTGGGTCTCCCAGGCCACGTCAGCCAGCCGGCTTATGTATTCCTCCCAAGAGGGACAGGTGATGGGAATCAGTCACAGCTGGCTGGGTGCCTGGGACCTGGTCCTGCAGGAGGCACGTCTGCCAGGCAGCAGTCCCACTGGGAAGGGTGGTGGAGGTGGTGTTCCAACAGCAGCAGCAACAGCAGGCTCTCCTTCCCTGGGTGGCGATGTTCTCCTTCTTCCTGCAGGCACTGGGTCTCCCAGGCCACGTCAGCCAGCCGGCTTATGTATCCCTCCCAAGAGGGACAGGTGATGGGAATCAGTCACAGCTGGCTGGGTGCCTGGGACCTGGTCCTGGAGGAGGCACGTCTGCCAGGCAGCAGTCCCACTGGGAAGGGTGGTGGAAATGGTGTTCCAACAGCAGCAGCAACAGCAGGCTCTCCTTCCCTGGGTGGCGATGTTCTCCTTCTTCCTGCAGGCACTGGGTCTCCTCTCATCTGGAGGTTCCTTAGGGCTGTTTTTTCTTCTTTTGAAAAGTTGCCATAAGTAGGAGTTGTTGTATGGTTGTTAATGATTCTGTTCACTGATGTGGAAAGGTTTCTAGGACTGGATTCCTGCCAATATTAGGTCTCCAAGTTTTAGGCGGCAGAAACTGCAGGAGAGCATCCCTATTGCAGAGTTCTATGTTGTTCTTACAGTCATCATAAAAACATTCAGCAAATCTGCAACTCCTTTCAAGTGTTTTGATGTCACTTTTCATTTGTGCTGTGTTGTGCTGTCTTGGTGTTGGGCAGAAGTTGAGGCCTTTGGATAGCAGCCGGCATTTTGCCTGGAGTGAGATCAATTGCTGACATGGAGTCATTTCTGTAAGTTACAACAGGAAATCTTGTTATGCATGTGGAACTTTTTGGAGTAAATCTTTTGAATCTTCTGTTTTCCCTTTTCTTCTTGTTATCTTTTACTCTTACAGTAAGGAAATATTTCTTTGTAAATAGACCCCTGCGTTATTAAGTTTGATGGAATAAGGGGAAGATAATATCTTGGAATATCCCTTTGGAGTTTTTTTTTCCTTGGTGGCATGGACATTGGTAAATGCTGTCTGCTTTGTTTTATGAAGCATACACACAAATGACTGAATTAAAATTAAAATGGAATTGAATGAAAAATTTTATTCCACCTCCCTCCAACAATATGATCTTTACGCTTAAACAGCAGCATCACTTTTGAGATAAGTAAAAATAGTAAATGCAATGGGCCACAATCAAACAGAGAGATAAGTGCAATGAACTGAATTAAAATCACCCAGAGTTTTACTGCAAAAGGAACTTAAGTCACATTCAGTTCACCCAGAAATTATAGGAACTACTTTCAGGTGTAATTCAGAGGTTTTTGAATTAATTCTGTGAGTTATTCTGAATTAGTTCATTCCAAGCCCTGGTCTCTATTGGGTGGGGCACAACATTGGGAATGGCCTTTTAAAAACATACTTTCAAGTTGAAACATTTAATGGGAGAAGAGTGTAGCCTGTGTCCCATCTCTTTAAAAGGCATGTCTAGATGGCAACAGAAGCTCCCCTTGTTCTTTCAGTGGTTTTCTTTATGATCCAGATAAGGTATCTTAGTCAGTCTGGGTAGGCAGCCAACACTGTTAACTTGGAGTTTTGGGTCCGTTGCCCCAAATCAAGAAGGTTCTTGATGTCACTGCTTTTTCCTTGTGACAGGCAAGTTAGAAGATTTTCTCACATGCAGCATACTCTCATCCATACTACGGATGGAAGGATCTGTCAATTTTGGTTCTCTCAGTTTGATGCTGTATATCTGATAAAAGACCAGGCTGCACTGGATTTTTAAATTTTTACCCAATTGACTGGGTGGCAATTAGGGTTGCCAGGTTCCTGGCCTGAGACTGATCCTGTATCTTTGGGAGAAGAGAAAGTCAGCCAAGTGCAGGTGTTCTTGCAACCCTGTAATGGGAAAAACCACCAGGTGGAATTCTCCCTTCCCCCTGCACAACTTTTAAAGATACAAAAGACCTCTTGGAGGCCAGGCCTGGCAACCAGGAGGTCTTTTGCACACTCTCCATGCCTGTCCTTTAGGCCTGGGCCAAACAGAATCCAGCTGTACCTTTGGGCTCTGTTCCCACCTCTGGCTGGCTGAGAGCTTGCACCTGTCATACACATGCAGCCCTCAGGCCTGGTGGTGGTGGTGGTGGTGGTGGTGGGGTGGGTGAGGGAGGGCATTTGAACCTGAATATTGTTTAAGGGTAGGGAGCCTCTGTTACCAATAGGAAGACCCACTCTTAGCACCTGTACAGACTCACTTTCTGCTCATCTGAAGGTCTTGTAGAAAGACAAAATTCACTTTTGCTGCATGCCAGGCAGGGTGGTCAAATTCATCTTGTGAAAGATGAAATCTCTCTCATGCGTTTAAAGGAACTCTGTAACTCAGTGGAAGAGCACCTGCTTTGCATAATGGAGGCCCCAGGTTCAATGTCCAGCATCTCCAGGGGTCTGAAATCCTGAAGAGCTGCTGCCAGTCAGTGTAGACAGCACTGAGTTAGGTGGCCCAATGGTCTGACTTGGTATGTGGAAGCTTCCTGCATTCCCTCCCTGACTGTCCATGGTTTAGTACCACAGCACAAAACTTACTACATCTGCACACGTCTAAAGGATGAAATGCAGCCACTTCTGGGGTCAAGCACAGGAATGACACCATTTCCAATGTGGAGGAAAATGTTGCGCAGGGGGATTGGGACAGGATACCTGTAAACGATCTGAAGTAGACTACGGCCAGGGCTTCAAGTAGAAAAAATATGCCCTGGGGTGGAATATCCAGGTCAGTGACTGCTTCATGTGGGTGAGTGGAGAAGACTGAGGGCAAATATGGTAGCAATCTTCAAGTAGAATAATAGAATAGTAGAGTTGGAAGGGGCCTATAAGGCCATCAAGTCCAACCCCCTGCTCAGTGCAGGAATCCAAATCAAAGCATTCCCAGCAGATGGCTGTCCAGCTGACTCTTGAATGCCTCCAGTGTCGGAGCCCACTACCTCTCTAGGTAATTGGTTCCATTGTCGTATGGCTCTAACAGTTAGGAGGTTTTTCATGATGTTCAATCGAAATCTGGCTTCCTGCAACTTGAGCCCATTATTCCGTGTCCTGCACTCTGGGATGATTGAGAAGAGATCCCGGCCCTCCTCTGTGTGGCAGAAAACAATTGTTTAAAAATGGACAGGAGTGGAAGGAGAAAAGAGCTGGAGGCAATATATATATATACAAAAAATGTGTGTGTTGGGGTACCATCATTGCTGGGGGTGGGGTGAGGGGATGTGAGATTCTGTTATGCCATTCTGTTAATCTTATGGATAAAAAAATATATTCTACTACCCTCTGTTTGTGTGTGCTTATTTGTAATGTTGTTTTAGGCTACTTATTTTATTTATTAACTTTATTAACTTTATTTATACCCCGCCGTTTTTCCAAATTGGAACTCACGACGGCTTCCAGATAAAAAACAGATACAATTAAAACCTACCAAAGTTAAAAGCATATAATACATAAATAAATAAATATAGACAGATATAATTAAAAAATGAACTCTAATTTAAAATAGCATTAAACTGTTTCTGATAATTAAAAACTATACCCATAAAATCAGAATAATTAAAAAATAAACAAGCATGAGCAATATAATCTCCTTTTGGGCCTATCCTTAGCCGCCTTCGGAATGAAAGGCTTGCTGAAATAAGAAAGTTTTTACCTGTCGATGAAAGGACTACAGGGAAGAGGCCATTCTTATCTCCTTAGGAAGGGAATTCCAAAGCCTAGGGGCAGCCACCGAGAAGGCCCTATCTCGTGTCCTCACCAGTTGTACTTAGATGTGCCGCAGCCAAGGCCAGCACCTGGCAGGTCTTTTGTTTTTTTAAAAAGTAACTAAAATGTAATTGTAGCAATTACTTTTGAGTAAAAGTAAAGTAATCAGTTACTTTCAGAGCAATTGTAATTGTAACGGCAATTACTACTTTTGGGGGCCATGTAACTGTAACTGTAATTTATTACTTTTTAATAGTAATCTTCCAAGCTCTGGCCAGATCTAGACATGGTGAGTCATCAGACCATTTAACCCCTCCCCTCACTGCTACCTGATGATACCCTTCCCATTGGAGATGTCAGAGACTGATCTGAGACCATATATGCATATCAACCCCAAAGAAAAACAGCCTGTAAAACAAAGCAATGGCCCGTGTGTGTGTGTGTGTGTGTGGTGTGTGTGTGTGTTGGATGGTTCCCAAACAATTCATGAACTAAAACACAGCTATCAATCAAAATTCACACTTCCCTAAATTTTGCAATGCAGTTCTTAAAGCAACAACAACAAAAGTTTATATTAGGGGAAAATGTACATTAAAATGAATATATTATAATAGTATTAAAAGTGTTATGTTAGATAAACTTGCTTGCAAGAATGTGCATAGTAGGGAAAAGTATAAAAATGTATATTAGAAGAAATACAGACTAAAATGCTGGTGACTTTTCATAAGGTCTTTTTAAAAATGTAGATATCACAAACTGACGTGGAAATGTAGTGAACTGAACTTAAAATTGGAAAAGTGAGAAAGAGAAAGAAACCAAAATGGGCAGATTTCCCCATCCTTAGCCATGTTACCACTCTCCCCACGTCTGCCAGAGAGAGGTCAGCCATGTTCGCCTCCCATGGTGACATCAGAGTCCAAGTAGGTTCGTATAGAAAGAGATGCTCCACAAGGGACTTGGCTTCCGAGTGATGTAAGGATGTATCGTTCAAAGGCAGCAGTTTAAAGTGGGTCCAGTAGCTTGAACTGGGGGATGGAGCATTGGCCAACATCCTGCTGAACATCAAATGTGGTTGTCTGGAAAGTCTGCTGGCAGACTGCAAGGTGTTATGAATTGGCTACCAATAGGAATAGGTGAGAATTTCGATTCAGTTCGCATTTCAAGCAGAATTTATCAAATCCTCACTTTCTGAAACAACATGAGAACTGAAACACAGCCATCCTTCGAAATTCGCATTTATTAGATTTTTGGGATGCAGCTCGCCAACTAAACAACATTTCCAAAAATGCATCTATTAGGGGAAAGTGTGCATGAAAATGAATACATGAGTTAAAATAACATGCAAAAAGGCATGAAATGATGAGAAATGGCTTGCAAAAATGTCTACCTTTGTCAAAACTGCCCACAAAAATGTGTTTATTTGGAGAAATTTGCACTAAAATGGTGGAGAATTTTCATGAGGATTTTTTTTTAAAAAAATCACAGATTGCTGCAGAAATGTAGAGAACTGAACTGAATGTTGGAAAAAATGAGAAACAGAGAACTGAAACAGAGAGATCTTTCCATCCCTAGCTACCAATGAGAAGCTCTCCTTAATTGCCAGGTGATAGGATTACCCATTTGGCTGCCAGTTCACTATGCCTTGCGAAAGCCACCAGCAAGCCTCCTCTCAATGCCTTCTGTCAGTCTCCAAATCTACAAAAGTTCCTGGTGAGAGCTGAAATACAATAATATATAAATAAATGAGGGTGGGGGTGGGGTGAAGTGGGATGGGATGGGTAACCCCAATCATGTTGTTTGAGTCCTTTCATTATTCATTCTCCGAGACAGACCATAACCCAAAGAGCAGGTGGCTATTTGATGGCCAATTAGCTGGCTCATTAATTTGTGAACAGAAACAATCGGGAAGTTAGGACATTTCTTATGTAAGAGACCATTGAACTATTGTTAAATGAGACATCAGGAGTAACGTTATATTCCGCCACTATAATTCAGCAACACTGGAACATTGTGGATGGCAAACAGCCATGGACTGGGAAATACAAGCAGTCCATTGGACAGCATACAATAAACACACATGTTGAACTACATCCCTATGTGAACCCCCCACACACACACATATTAGAAGCACCAAATCAGAAATATTTACAAAAACAAAACGGAACAACCTGCTTAACTTGGATGGCCAGAACTTCTCTGACTCGGAAATACTTCCTACGGAGCAACCAGAAGATCAAATCAAATCTTTATTGTTATGGTCAATGACCAGCATAAAATAGAGACATAAGACTCTCATAAGAGGAGATTATCCTAATATACAGAAGAATAACATTCAATACAATGGGGTAAGAAAATACAAAATTGTTTATTAGATCTGTAGATTCAAGACCTGAAGACACCATTTAATTCCTTTCTAGCATTTGGTTTTAATTTTTCAAAAACGTGCCATGTCACAATCCTTCTTCAACCTGGTGCCCTCAAGAGGTTTTGGACTATAATGGCCATGCAAGCTGGGACTTACGGGAGCTTTAGTCCAAAACATCCAGCCGGCACGAAGATGAGGACGAGTGCCTTAGAATTATTCCATCCTGAGTGTTGTTATTAGTATTGTTCTAGTTATTTTATTTAAATTGATTGGTTTTTTCATTTCTCTTTTTGATATTGTTAGGAGTCTAAAGATATGTATTGAACACATGTGTGGGTGAATGAAGATGTTTGGGAACTTTGGAGGGATGAGGGGGCTGTTGTAAAAGCAAACAAGCAAACCTAAAATCAATAAACCATTAACAGCACAAACAATCTGTCACTTTGACTCCCCAGCATTCATTACTGTTGCTGAAACAGCGTAGCTGAGATGAAGCTATACAGTGTTAAATCTATCTCTGTTTGGTCATTCACTTATTTTCATACATTAATTGTTGTTGTCATATGCCTTCAAGTTGATTATGACTTATGGCGACCCTATGAATCAGCGACCTCCAAGAGCATCTGTCATGAACCACCCTGTTCAGATCTTGTAAGTTCAGGTTTGTGGCTTCCTTTATGGTATCAATCCATCTCTTGTTTGGCCTTCCTCTTTTTCTACTCCCTTCTGTTTTTCTCAGCATTATCATCTTTTCTAGTGAATCACATAAATTAATTACTTAGTAAGAAATTGAAAGTATCCTGATAGGCTCTAGGGCCTTCTTGCCCGCCATGCTGTTAGGTTGATTTTAAGATATATAGCAGACATTGATTGTATATATTCTAAATAAAAATTGGGCACGGGGAGGGGCATGGAAGACTGAGTGATCACACACCTCTTTGAAAGGAAAACCATTTGACCAACCCAGTGTGTGGTGTAGGATTGCCAGACTCAGGGCCTGAGACTGCTCTTGTATCTTTAGGAGAAGAGGAAGTCAGCCAGGTGCAGGTGTTCTTGCAACACTGTAATAGGAAAAACCACAAGGTGGGATTCTCCCTTCCCCCTCCACAACTTTTAAAGATACAGAAGACCTCTTGGAGGCTGGGCCTGGGAACCAAGGGTCTTCTGTATCTTTAAGAGTTGTGCAGGGGGAAGGGAGAATTCCACCTTGTGGTTTTTCCCATTATAGTGTTGCAGGAACACCTGCACTTGGCAGACTTTCTCTTCTCCTAAAGATACAGGATCAGTCTCAGGCCCTGAACCTGGCAACCCTAGTGTAGTGTCAGGAGAAGGCTTCTGGCCACAAAAATGGCTGCTGTCTATGTCTTTGGACCTTCCATCTCACACATTTCCCCACATGATTGTGTCAGGAACAAAGTTCTTCACAAACTGGCCCTCAAATGACTGGCTCGCCATGGCTGGCACAGTTAGCTGGGAGAGGAATAAATAGCACCATACCCTTCATGAAGCAGCTACATGAATTGGTCTTCATGGTGCCCTCTTCACATCCAGTCTCCCTCTACAATTCTTTAGCTTCCTGCTCCCTCCATGGAGGCCCACATCCCAGCTACAGGTCCTCTGTCATACATATACAAGGCAGAAGTTAGAATGCTGGGATTTAGAAATAGGCCCCTCTTGAGAAATCACTGGAAATCATCAAGTCTACTTGGTAATTTGAAAAGGAAATTAATCTGCCTGATAGCATCCAGGTGTGCTTCAGACATCTCTGAATGTGAAGTTCACATCTTAGCAGAGTTCAATCCTAATCATATTACACGTTTCCCAGAATATGGGGGGGGGGGTGAGCAGGGCACAAGGGAGGCTTCATTAGTAGCATTTTATTCCTGTTCAGATTCAGGGTTCTCGCAAACCAGTAGTATTTAAGTTCTCATTTTGTCTCCATCAAATGCTTGGCCTGAAAAAGACACCAGTGGTTTCCAGAAAACTCTCACCTAAATAGTAATGAGAGGTGATACTTTACTCTGATTTGCTGGTTTGCAAACGCAAACACAAAAACATCATCCCACCAAGACATTTCACTAACCTTATTGAAGTTCTTTTGGTTTCCTTCAAAACCCCTCACATTTTCCCTGAAGATGAACCTTCAAAGTTGCTGTAGATAAGGGATGGCTGACCTTTGGCTCTCCAGATGTTACCTGACTCCAACTCTCATAATCCCTAACTATTGGCCATGCTGGTTGGGGCTGACAGAAATCTGAGTCCAACAACATCTGCCATGCCTTAGACTTTGCTATAAGCCCTGTCCAGTTTTCTAGAACTGGTGTGAACAGATCTCCAGAGGAGTTCTTGTCCCACAGCTATGTGGAAGATATAGGGCAGATCCCTGAACCTGAACTAACATTTGCAGGAAGGGATTGTGAGGAACTGAGACAAACAGCGATAACAAGAGACGAAGTTCTAGGCTTAATAGACAATATAAAAACTGACAAATCACCGGGCCCAGATGGCATCTACCTGAGAGTTCTCAAAGAACTCAAATGTGAAATTGCTGATCTGCTAACTAAAATATGTAACGTCCCTCAGGTCCTCCTCCGTGCCTGAGGATTGGAAAGTGGCAAATAATGCCAATATTCAAAAAGGAATCCAGGGGGGATCCCGGAAATTACAGGCCAGTTAGCTTAACTTCTGTCCCTGGAAAACTGGCAGAAACTATTATTAAAGCTAGATTAATTAAGCACATAGAAGAACAAGCCTTGCTGAAGCAGAGCCAGCATGGCTTCTGCAAGGGAAAGTCCTGTCTCAGTAACCTATTAGAATTCTTTGAGCGTGTCAACAAGCATATAGATAGAGGTGATCCAGTGGACATAGTGTACTTAGACTTTCAAAAAGCTTTTGACAAGGTACCTCACCAAAGACGTCTGAGGAAGCTTAGCAGCCATGGAATAAGAGGAGAGGTCCTCTTATGGATAAGGAATTGGTTAAGAAGCAGAAAGCAGAGAGTAGGAATAAATGGACAGTTCTCCCAATGGAGGGCTGTAGAAAGTGGAGTCCCTCAAGGATCGGTATTGGGACCTGTACTTTTCAACTTGTTCATTAATGACCTAGAATTAGGAGTGAGCAGTGAAGTGGCCAAGTTTGCTGACGATACTAAATTGTTCAGGGTTGTTAAAACAAAAAGGGATTGCGAAGAGCTCCAAAAAGACCTCTCCAAACTGAGTGAATAGGTGGAAAAATGGCAAATGCAATTCAATATAAACAAGTGTAAAATTATGCATATTGCAGCAAAAAATCTTAATTTCACATATATGCTCATGGGGTCTGAACTGGCGATGACCGACCAGGAGAGAGACCTCGGGGTTGTAGTGGACAGCACAATGAAAATGTCGACCCAGTGTGCGGCAGCTGTGAAAAAGGCAAATTCCTTGCTAGGGATAATTAGGAAAGGTATTGAAAATAAAACAGCCGATATCATAATGCTGTTGTATAAATCTATGGTGCGGACGCATTTGGAATACTGTGTACAGTTCTGGTCGCCTCATCTCAAAAAGGATATTATAGAGTTGGAAAAGGTTCAGAAGAGGGCAACCAGAATGATCAAGAGGATGGAGCGACTCCCTTACGAGGAAAGGTTGCAGCATTTGGGGCTTTTTAGTTTAGAGAAAAGGCGGGTCAGAGGAGACATGATAGAAGAGTACAAAATTATGCATGGCATTGAGAAAGTAGATAGAGAAAAGTTTTTCTCCCTCTCTCAGAATACTAGAACTCGTGGACATTCAAAGCAGCTGATGTTGGAAGATTCAGGACAGACAAAAGGAAGTACTTCTTTACTCAGCGCATAGTTAAACTATGGAATTTGCTCCCACAAGACGCAGTAATGGCCACCAGCTTGGATGGCTTTAAAAGAAGATTAGACAAATTCATGGAGGACAGGGCTATCAATGGCTACTAGCCATGATGGCTGTGCTCTGTCACCCTACTCAGAGGCAGCATGCTTCTGAAAACCAGTTGCTGGAAGCCTCAGGAGGGGAGAGTGTTCTTGCACTCGGGTCCTGCTTGCGGGCTTCCCCCAGGCACCTGGTTGGCCACTGTGAGAACAGGATGCTGGACTAGATGGGCCACTGGCCTGATCCAGCAGGCTCTTCTTATGTTCTTATGTCTCTCAAAATAAGTCCTAGAGTTTCCTGTGTGAATCTTTCTTTCTTTCTTTCTTTCTTTCTTTCTTTCTTTCTTTCTTTCTTTCAGAAGACCCTGGGTCATTAGGTCACTGCTCAGAATCTTGCATCTTCTAATACTGCTTCTGATTGGCTCCAGAAAATTTGCAAGAATTTACAGGGTCTGGATACCACATCTCCAGATACACAGATTTAAGGAGATGAACTTGCACAAACATCCTCAAGCGTGATCTATAATTTGGTCTCATTTTTTCCCTCTTTTGGTAGTGGGCTTGTAGCTTGGGCCAGGTTCTCCTGGACTTCTGGATACAGTCAGGAAACCCATTCCACCACCTCCATCCTGCTACAGGCAAGCACACACAGACACACTCATGTTGGCACTGGTCCCTTGTTACACTCACCACTCTCTGTTCCGTCTCTGTTGACAAGGTTTAGATTTCAAGTTCCTGAGGGCAGAGAGCTGTCTTCTCTACTTATGGTATAAAATGTCATGTATGTTGAAGGCACCATATAAATAATGAACCATCATCATCCTGTGAAGCTTCTCCGAGGATGTTGAAACATAGAGGAGACAGAGTGTTCTTTTTCAACTTCACTGGGAGCCCCCCTTCTTCTGCTTCCCTGCATGTCTCAGCCTTGCAAAGAGAACAGGGCAGGATTCCCTCCAACAAGTGTCTCAACAGCTATGCTTCAGAAAAAAGCAGCTGTTTTCCCTGTGGTTGTGCATAAAAGAGATGTGCAAAGTTAGTAAAGCTTTCAAGTCAGTTTTTTGGTGGAATTGCAAGTGTCAAAATAGGCTAGGAGTTGAGAATGAATAAGGGAATAAGAGTAGGAGATGGGTGACAAGAAGCATGGAAAACTGAATAGTCACAAACTTTGTCCTTCCTGTAGCAGTTTCCAGAGCATGAGGAGGATTCTAAGTACCTTCTGTGGAACACATTTAGAATTTCTCCAGACCTTCCCTTTCAATGCAGGAAGTGGAGTGGTTGTGCATGGAGAAGATGCAGGGGCTAGCATGCACACCCCTTCCCAGTTTATGCCCAAATACATTCAGACAAATACTGGACTAGGGTTTTAGGGCTAATGTAGTGTAATTTCTAAGACATGTCAAGCCCACGGGTTGAAAATCACCTTTGCTGCGAATTCGAATATGGTACATCTAAATAGTGCTAGAATCATTCACTCATATGCTGTCATCCTTGCAACAGACTTGAAAAATTGTTCAAGAGTACTAACACCACTAACCTCGTTGCATATTGGGGGTACTGCAGAAGGTTTCCCATCTGCAATGTGGTTAGTGAACTCCTTTCCAGGCCGTTGTCAGGATGGCAACATGAGAACAAATGTTTGAGTCACTATTCAAATGCACAATATTATTAGTAAAATTGACTAGGGATCATCCTTCCCACTGTCATACTTATGACCAGACCAAGGAGGAAACTTGTGTGAATATTTGGAAAGGAGGAAGGTTGCACTCATCTTTCCTCCTCCTTTTACCACTACCACCACCAGTTTCACAGTACCAGGTTCCTCTGGGTGGTTAGCAGTTACCATTTTAATATCCCATAAGTCCCTGGAACAAAGCTGCAGAGCACTGTTCCCAGAGAACAAAATGAAAGAACAGAGAACAAAGCCCTATGAGGAGAGACTGAAAGGACTGGGCATGTTTAGCCTGGAGAAGAGAAGACTGAGGGGAGATATGACAGCACTCTTCAAGTACATGAAATGTTGTCACACAGAGGAGGACCAGGACCTCTTCTCGATCATCCCAGAGTGCAAGACACGGAATAATGGGCTCAAGTTACAGGAAGCCAGATTTTGACTGAACATCAGGAAAAACTTCCTAACTGCAATATGAAAATGGAACCAGTTACCTAGAGAGGTAGTGGGTTCTCCAACACTGGAGGCATTCAAGAGGCAGCTGGACAGCCATCTGTCGGGAATTCTTTGATTTGGATTCCTGCACTGAGCATGAGGTTGGACTTGATGGCTTTATAGGCCCCTTCCAACTCTACTATTCTATGATTCTATGAGAACTGATATAAAATGATAGATGATATTGATGTGATCTATGAATCAAATTCCTAAACAGAGGTTTACACAATGTACAGACAGATTGCCAGTCCCCCACCAGGAATGAAATCCTCCACATAGGCTTAAATAATATCTACGTATCTATGTATTTATTTGCATAAAGTTATATGACCTCAGAGGAAGCTGCCTCAGCTGGTTCAGAGGAAATACAACTGAGCCAGCTCTCAGAGAGAAAGTGAACAGGAAGAGCGAACAAGGAGAGCTAACAGGAGTTTGGCAGCAGAGGTGTAGTAAGGAAGAGACAAAGGCAAAGACGTAAGTAACCTGGAGTAACGCCAGGAGGCTGTCTGTTCTGAGTCATCATGCTCTGACTATGTGCTCAGCTGGGTAGGTGGAAAGGCTGAAGGGCTCCAGAGCAGCTTGAGTGAAAGGGGTGTGTACTGATGGATAACAATGGAAGGGGTGCAGCCTGAGTGCAACTATCAGCAGCTGTGTATGCTGGGAGTTTCATTCTGTTTTCAGAGAGAGGAGGAAGCTGCCTCAGCTTGTCTACAAGTGATACAAGTGAGCCAGCTCTCAGAGAGTGAGCTAACAGGGAGAGCTAACAGAATTCAGCAGGGAAGGTCCAGGGAGAGGCCCCTCCTTAACAAAAAGTTGTCTTACACTGCATATCGTAGACCAGTAGGACTCTCTTCAAGGAAGAAAGGAAAATAGAAACCAAAATAGAAACTAAAGGTAATAGAGACTATGGACAGAAGGGACACTCCAGTGGTGGTGACCTGCAAGGTGTGTGCCATATATGCTTTCTTGCCTGAGAACAACATGGCGTACACGTGCAACAAGTGCAAGCTTATGGTGCTGTTGAAAGAAAAAGTGAGAGGGCTGGAGCTGAGGGTGGCCACACTCAAGGGTATAAGAGAAGATGAAGAGTTCTTAGATAGAACTCTGGAGCAACGGCAGCAAAGAGAAGTGGAGGAGGTAGAAGAACAACAACAAGTGGAAGTGGAAGAAGAGAGCAACAATGGAGAGCAACAACGAAATGGAGGAAACTCCATGGAAAAATGTGGCAGAAGCAGAAAAGCTAGAAGACACCCTTCATTGGTTGAACTATGGAACTGCTTTCAGGCACTTGAGGATGAGACTGGAGGACAGCCTGCAGGGGAAGAATTTCAGGAGACCTCTTGCGACAGCGAGCGAGAGGCTGAAGCTCAGTCAAGCAGAGCCAATGAAACCACACCCCTTAACAAGAAGAATAGTGGTAGTGGGAGACTCCCTACTGTGTGGGATTGAGACCCAAATATGCTGGGAAGACCCATGGACCCCCCAGGTATCCTGTTTCCTTGGAGGACAGATTCAAGATGTGGCTGTGTCAACACTCATAAAGCCCACTGACACATATCCCTTTCTTCTCATCCATGTGGGAATGAATGATACTGCCAACGGACCTACAAAGAAATCACATCAGACTTTGAAGCTTTGGGAAGGAAATTCAAGGACTTTGGGGCCCAGATAGTTTTCCCATCCATCTTTCCAGTATGTAGAAGAGGAATAGAAAGGGAAAGAAAAATACTCCAGGTGAATGACTGGCTATGAAGGTGGTGCCGAAGCAAGATATCTGGATTCTGGGACCACGGGCTACGCTTCCTGGAAGGTGGACTGCTGGCAAGTGATGCACCTCACAAGGACTGGGAAGAATATGGGCTTTTGTCACAGGATGAAGAACTTCCTTAAAAAGGTAAAGGTGTCCCCGCACTTATAGTGCGAGTCGTTTCTGACTCTTAGGGTGATGTCTTGCGATGCTTACTAGGCAGACCGTATATATGGGGTGGGATTGCCAGTTCCTTCCCCAGCCTTTCTTTACCCCCCAGCATATGCCGGGTACACATTTTACCGACCACGGATGGATGGAAGGCTGAGTGGATCTCGACCCCTTTTACCGGAGATTTGACTTCCTCCTTCCGTTGGAATTGAACTCCGGCCATGAGCAGAGCTTCAGCTGCATTACTGCCGCTTACCTCTCTGTGCCACGGAGGGTCCTTGAACTTCCTTAGGAGGGCTTTAAATTGAATCTTAAGGGGGTAGGAGATGTAAACTTAGAAGTAACAATTGGCAAAGGGTTATGCACAGTAACAGGGGCTGAGAGAACAGATCAAATGGGGCCCAATAATAGTCTTCATAAAAATATAGGAAGGAAGCCAGGCTGTAGATCACATAGTCTTCCATGTCTGTATACTAATGCCCAGAATATGGGAAACAAACAGAACGAACTTGAACTCTTAATACAGGAGAGCAAATAAGACTTGATTGGTGTAACTGAAACTTGGTGGGATGATTCCCATGACTGGAATACAGTAACTGAAGCATATAACTTGGTCGAAAAATAACAACAGGAGGAACCTGGGGACTACAGATCAGTCAATCTGACATCAATCCCTGGGAAAATTCTGAAGCAGATTATAAAGCAGTCAGTCTGTAAGCACCTTGAAAACAATGCATTGATTACTAGAAGTCAACATGGATTTATCAAAACCAAATCCTGCCAGGCTAATCTTTTCTCATTATTTGATTCGGCAACCTTCCTAGTAGACTGTGGGAATGCTGTGGACATAATATATCTCGACTTCAGCAAAACTTTTGACAAAGTGCCCCATGATATTCTGATTAACAAACTAGCTAAATGTGGGCTGGATGGAACAACTCTCAGGCAGATCCACGGTTGGCTACTGAATCATACTCAAAGAGTGTTCATTGATTGTTCCGTTTCAAACTGGGGAGAGGTAACAAGTGGGGTACTGCAGAGCTGAGTCCTGGGCCCAGTGCTCTTTGACATTTTTATTAATTATTTGGATGAGGAGGTGTAGGGAATGCTTATTAGATTTGCAGATGATACAAAGTTGAAATGGAATACCCTGAAAGACATAAACAAAATTCAAAGGGATCTTGATAGGCTGGAGCATTGCACTGAAAACAACACAATAAAGTTTAATAGAGATAAGTGTAAAGTCCTACACCTAGGAAAAAGAAACCAAATGCAACATTATAACATGGGGTATACTTGGCTCAGCAATACTACATGTGAGAAGGATCTTGGAATTGTTGATCACAAGCTGAATGTGAGCCAACAGTGTGATGTGGCTGCAAAAAGGGCAAATCCTGTTTTAGGCTGCATTAACAGAAGTACAGTTTCCAAATCGCATGAAGTACTAGTTCCACTTTATTCAGCAGGCCTCCTTTTGAGTACTGTGTCCAATTCTGGACACCACACTTTAAGAAGGATGCAGACAAACTGGAACAGGTTCAGAGGAAGGCAACAAGGATGATCAGGGGCATAGAAACAAACCTCTATGTGGAGAGACTGAAAGAACTGGGCATGTTTAGCCTTGAGAAGAGAAGACTGGGGGGAGATATGATAGCACTCATCAAGTACTTGAAAGGTTGCCACACAGAGAAAGGCCAGAACTCTTCTCGATTGTCCCAGAGTGCAGGACATGGAATAATGGGCTCAAATTGCAGGATGTCAGATTTCAACTGAACATTAGTAAACACTTCCTTACTTTTAGAGCTGTATGACACCAATGACCTAGGGAGATGGCGGGCTCTCCAGCACTGGAGGCATTCAAGATGCGGCTAGACAGCCACTTGTCAGGTATTGTTTAATTTGGATTCCTGCATTGAGCAGAGGGTTGGCCTTATAGGCTCCCCATAGCCTTATAGACCCCTTCCAATGCTACCATTCTATGAGTGTATGATTGTGTTTTGTCAGACTTTTGCTTAATTCAACTTTGTACCCTTTACTACAAATTGTTTGCTTCAGTATTTATGGGATTGTAATCCCCTGCTGTATACATTATTACTGTAAATCACTTACTGTTTGTTAAAAATAAGTAGTCTATAAATTGATTAAATAAATAATAAGTTGTTGTTCTGGTTTTTAACTTTCTGTTCTTTCACTTTGATTCTCTTGTTTATATTCACATTTCTTTTTAATCTACATTCTAATCTGTTTTGGAGGCTCCTGTAGCTGAAAGGCAGGATATAAATCTTGTAAACAAACTAACCAATTCCAGAATCCCTGAACAACTGCTGAACAGCAACACTCCATTCTGGTTATCCTACTTGTGAGCAGGTACAACAGCATTTCTAATCATCCACACCATGATGACAGCACTGCTACCAAACAGATAATATGAGGTATATAAATAGGTGGATGTTCGCCATCCACAGCTGCTTTGAATTATTTCCCTGTGAAGCTCTATGATGTTAGGAAAGCAGCCATAACTCCCAAAACAGACGTTCTTTGAGGCAACAGGCAATGACAAACTGGTTCACTGAATTAAGATTCCACATTTTGTACAGCTTGAAGGTCAAACAAGATTCAAAAGGCAACTGGATAGCCACCTGTCAGGGATGCTTTAAGTTGGATTCCTGCATTGAGAAGGGGGTTGGCCTTATAGGCCCTTTCCCGCTCTACTCTTCTGATTTTGCAGGCTGTACGCCTGCCTGCCAGAACCTGTTTCCTTCTAGATGTTTTGGAATACAAATCCCATAAGCCCCAGCCAGCACAGCCCTATTATGCTGGGCTAATGTGAGCACAGCCATGCTGGATAGGACTGATGGCAAGTTATAGTCCAAAACATCTGGAGTGCACCAGGTTGAGGATCCTCTCCCAAAAGAGGGTCTATGTTTTCATTTGGATTCCTGCACTGAGCAAGGGGGGTAGACTCGATGGCCTTATAGGCCCCTTCCAACTCTATGTTTCTATGGTTCTATGAACAGAAGTGAGCCCTGGGCAGCTCAGCTCACCCACTGTGAGTGAAAGGACACATAATGTAATTCTATCAGTGGCATGGAATGCTTTCGCTGCTGAGCTGGATCCTGCTGTAACTCTTTGATCATCCAAATATTTAAACTTTGGAAAGGGCTATGATAGAAACACCCTTACAAAATAAATATTTTAGCAATGCAATAACAAAAAACTCAAACAGGAACCTGGTGTTCTCTCCATCTTCCTCTCTGCCTGTGCCCTGCTCTTGCTACTGGAAGCAGGGTGTATATTTCACAGCTGGGTGTATGACACTTCATTTCCTTACAAAGAAATGTTATGCAACTATACTACGTAAGACAACTTCTATAAAATTTGGAGAATGAGGCTAAATTTTTATCTCTGGATGTTGGAGGCAGCTGGTGGCTTCACCCATTATCTCACACCATTATTTTTAAAGTGCTGGGAATCAGGCAATGGGAGTGAGAGTTTAAAAAACACCATATCACATGATTTGGGTGGTGATGAGTCTCCAACTGGAATGACATGGGATATTCATCAAATGGGCAACATATAGAAATGCTGGAAGAGACTGCAGACAGAAGTGGCTGTTATGGTGACCCAGTGAGAACAGAGGGCCAGGCTGCCAGGATTTATACCAATCCTGGCCAATCCAGGTGCCAGGCCACTTCTGTGCCTGAAGGTGCCCACACAGTCCCAGGTGGAGATGGGGGCAAATTCCATTCAGTTTGCATTTCATGCCAAATCTATCAAATTTGTACTTTCCAAAACAATGTAAGAGCCGAAACACATCCACCCTTTGAAATTCACACCTTCCTGAATTTTGCAAAGCAGTTCTCCAACCAAGGTTTACAAAAGTGCATCTATTAGGGGATGAATACATGAGTGAAAATAATATACAAATGCATTGTTTTAGGTGAAATTGTTTGCATAGTGTATACATTAGTCAAAACTGTATATCAAAATGTGTTTATTAGGAGAAATATAAAATATTGGAGAATTTTCATGAGGATTTTTTTAAAAAAAAGAAATCACAGATTGGTGCGGGAACATGAAGAACTGAGTTTAAGACTGGAAAAATGAGAAGCTGAAATTGACAGAACTTTCCCTCCCTATTTCCAGGTTGCTCTCTATGCTAGGCCCAACACTGGAGCACATAGTTCTTAGTTTAAGTTCCAGATGGGAATAAGAGTTGTTGGTAGCTTCTTTCCCCCATGCTCTCCTACTGTGTGGACAGCAGGGGACAGTGGGGAGGAGGGGTCATTGGAATAGGTTAGGCAGAAGGCAGGGAGTCTAGCAGTAGGTGGAGCCAGCCAAATTATTCTAACTTTGACCCCATCCTCCATCTTATTGAATTCTATAAGGGGAACATTGAGACTAAGGAAATAGAAGCACTGATAGGCAGTGCTACATTCCAGAGTGGTTGTAAGTAAGAATGCAGTCAGGTGGGGGCTAGCTGAGCACAGACTGAGGTTGGTGGGGCGCTGCCCATTTGCTTCAATGGACCAGTCTCCACTGGAGGTGGGGAAGCAATGGAGGAGGCGAAGGAGCCAGTGAGTGTGGACAATGAGAACTGTGTGCCTGAATAGGGCTTTGGTCTCTTTTATCCCTGCACAACTCCTTCTCCTTGCCACTGTGGTTGGGGGGTTGTGTCTGGGCTCGGCACCAGCAGGCAGCCAGATTGGGCACTGGCCAAGGCCCCCTGTGGCTGAGAGGTGGCCTCACTTTTGGGGCTGGGTGGGTGTAGCTTCTGCTCTATGATATATGCTAGCATTAGGTCATGGTGCATGCACTCTGTGACCTGATGCTGGCATGGATCATGGGTCACAAGCCACCCTCCCAGGCAACTCCCCCCACAGTGCAGGCTGGCCATGCCACTTCCTGCATCACCACTCCTCTTCTCACTGCATCAGCACACTGTACATACATGCTTGCCATCACCCAAGATGGTGGTATGGGTGTCAACATGCCCCCCACCATCTTAAGTGATGGCAGGCATGTGTGCACAGTGCACTAATGCACTGCTACGGCTAGGCCTATTTAAGCTCCCAGCAGTGGCAGTAGTGCTGCTGCATTGCCACCACTGCCACCACCACCACCACCTTCAAGGGCCCACTGCAGTCTGGTGTCGGCCTTGGTTGTGTCACTTTTCCTAAAATGTATTTCAAATAGGGATGCACTCAAATTTCTCAAAATTCAAATTTGATACCATATTTGCTTTTTGTGGTCCTCGCGGATTGAGTTTTCTTCTAGCGGTTTTCCACAGCCAAAGTGGATTTTTTTAAAAAGAATTGCCTCAAAAATATTGATATTAATAGCAATATTTTCCCTCAAAATATTGATATTAATATTTTGAGGAAAATATTGATTTTTTAAAAAATGATATTAAAATATTGATATTAATATTGATATTTTTGCAGACCCCCCTCCCCGAATCAGTATTTATCGCAAATAGCAGACATTGATCCCCGACGGAGCGGTACCAGAAGGAAGTTTGACAGAGTGAAGATCGAACCAGCACCGAAATGCAGATCCCTAATTTCAGCTGAAGACTTGACAGTATCCGTCTCGCCGCCTCTTCCTCCCCCACCTCACAACTTCAAGCTGACCACTTCTGGCTCCTTAAAAAAAAATACCCTGAAAGAATCAAAAGCGAGAAAGTTCTAGATGGATGTTCTGGACTCATTTGTTTCCTTTATATGATTTTGCAACAGCAAACAATAATGACACGGATGGGGCCCCATTCATTTGACTTGCTGCCGTCATTATGAGAAGGAGCCACACTGCTAGCCTCCTCTGTTTCCCTGCAATGCCTTCCCTGTTCCTGTGCTTCCCAGCTGCCAAAATGAAGGGAAAGGGCCTGTTCTTACTTGCCCCCTCCTGTATCATCTGAAGCTTTTTTAAAATAACAGAAATAAGAACTTACATGTTTTTACACACCAAAAGTTCTCATTAAAAACAAATGACCCATCTCCTCTCATGGTAAATCTCTTCAACTCTTTTGATTCTAAATAGCTTTAACACAGAGTTTTCCTGCTAATTCCCCCTCGTGCCCCCCTCGTGTATCATATATTAGGAGAAATGCTGCCCTGTACCATGAGCAGTTGGTTTTTATCGAGTTTGAGAGAAAAATCCCTCGCTGAGATGTTGCAGATAAATATTCATTGTCACATCTGCTTTGTTTTAAGTTTGTTGCCTGAAATGTTAAAAACACAAACATGCTGGATGGGAAAGCGAGAGGGGGAGGGGAAGGGGGAACAGGGAGGTTGTGGGCTACACAAGTATGAGCAGTTTGTGCTGTTTGCCAAGGCTTTTCCTGCCAGAGCAAGAAAGGGAATCAGTGGAGGAGGAAATATCCAAACAGAAAACACAGATGAGATGAGAAGAATCAGTGGCTTCCCCAGGGTGGGGGGTGGGAACATGGCTTTGCATCCGTGTGTGTGAACTGTAGTAAGAGCTTCCCAGGGAGCCAAGTGGGGCTACTCTGTGGCAAAGCGGCATGAAAATATTGATTGATGTTATTTATATCCTACATGTCACAACAAACAAATAAGCTACTTTTCAACACACACAACCCAAATAATCAGTGGGAGGTGAGGGGAAGTCCCGGTGGATCGAGCTCTGAGGATCAGGCTCTTTTTATCTGCCTGTCCTGGAATCCCTTGTCACTTCCAGGTGGATTATCGCAACATACTCTAAACGGGTCTGCCTTTGAAAAAACCATTCAGAGCCTTCCATTGGTTCAGCATTCTGTCATCTGGAAGGAGGCATTCTTCCAAACACATCACTCCAGTGCTGTTTCTTTTTTACTGCTTGTTTCCAGTTTCAATTCAGTGTGCTAGTTTTAGCTAGAGATGAATAAAGTGAACAAATTGGATTCTGTTTGGTTCTGCTCTGGCTTAATTCTGAAAGGAAATCCAAGAGGTAAGGCAGAACAAAGCTTTTTTAAAAATAAACAATAAACGGCAGTTTCATTTTTCTATGGAAAAGAAGTAAAGTAGTGTAGTTGCAAGAGAGGAGCATCAGTGGAGAGACACTTTTTTTATTGGGAGAGACATGGCAACCCTCAGCTGGTGACTACCAGAACACATCACTACTGCTGGTGATACTTCCACCTCTGCCACCTTTCTCTGCCATGGTAAGAGGGCTGAGATTCACTTGTTGTTTCCAGTTTGATTACATTCTGTTGAGCTGTAACACGTGTATGTTTGAATCTCCACATGTGTGTTTACGCACTAGAAATTCAAACACCGCTTTGTGAGGGTAGCGAAGCCCTTTTGCTGGAATTAAACCTGCACATCACTCTCATGCAGAGCTTGGAAAAGTTACTTTTTTGAACTACAACTCCCATCAGCCCCAGCCAGCATGGCCATTGGATTGAGCTGATGGGAGTTGAAGTTCAAACAAGTAACTTTTCCAAGCTGTGCTCTTAAAATGTATAACTTTTACCCTTAACCCCTATGAACCACACATAAAGTAAAATAAAGATGGGTTATTAGAAGAAACAGAAAAAATATTGCATTTTACAATGTCAGTTAAAATGGGCAGTGTCCTAACTTCAGCCCTGTCATTCATTACTAATGGTCTAGAAGGAATGAGAACTTAACCTTTATGCACTCAGAATTATGTCAAATCACACAGGGGAAAGAAAGAAGCTCAAGAGTTTAGGGTGAATATACCTTTCCTGAAGATTACAGCAAGAGTCTAAGGTCAGAAGGGAACTTTCGCATCTAGCCAAAGCTCCTCCCTCACTATACCCTTTACTAGACTTGAAGGATCTCACCTTCCTTAGTTCTTGTGGTTTGTGCAGCCCTGATGTTGGTTCCTAGGGTGCAATGCGAAGAGGAAGGCAGCAATTGAGCCCCCCAGGGAGGGGTGCTACTAATTCTCAAATTTGCCAAGTTTAAGTATAGTTTGGGTCTTCGTAAGCCTGCATGTAAATCAGGAGGGGGCATGCAAATGTGCCATGTGAGGACAATTGAAAAATTTGGAATTATTGATAAGGGCTCTGGCTTTACCAGATGTGTTTCCTGATAAGACCCTTGTCTCCTGAGAAATGTTTACTGTAAATTCCTGGTTTTGGGTGATTGATCCCCTATCCCCTAAAGGTTAAAGGATATCACAACCTTTGTCCAGATGGCCCCATTGTTTGTTGGAAGCACCTGTTTTCTACTGATACACAAACTCACACATTTTGAATTCTTCCCATGAGAGTCAGGATGTTTGTGCCCTCTGGCTTCTACAGACAGCTCACCCCTCCACAGAGGGGCTGTTTCCCAGGATTCCTTGCATCTTTTAGGCTTCCAAACTTTGGTTCACTGAGATGAATCAAAGAATGAAAAAATGCTCAGATATTAACAGATATTAAAATATTCTCTGATATTAACAGAACTGAAAGGCAGTTTGCTCGTTTTCTGCTATCTTCTCCTTTTACCATTTCACTTTTTTTCTCCTGAAGATTAACAGTACTTATATCATTTCTTCTAATGTTTTCCTTTCCAAAACAAAAGGAAAAGGGATTTCTCTTTGCCTGCCCAGTGCCCACCTACCCAATCCCCCCTTCGCCTGTTCCTCCTTCTCGCCCTGAATTGTATTGGATCCTCCCCCCTCTTCCCCAGCCATGAAAGAAGCCTCGGCAATTTCACATTAGCAAAGCAAAGGGCAGGCTGGTCAGTTTCACCCATGCTGTGCCAGCTCCTTTGGTGCCACCCGCCTGCCTGCTGATCCCGGCTGCCATCTCAGGAGTTTGGAAAGGGCTGCCACTGCTTCGTCAAGATCTGCAGTGCTGAGAGAGCCAGGATTGCATGCCTCCCTGCCTATCGTTTGTTTCCCACCAGCTGAGGGTGTCAGGGTGTGTGTTTGCATGTGTGTTTGCATGTGTGTGTGTTTCCATCACTGAGTGTGCCAAGTAAAAACTACAGTATTGACTCAGCAAACATTCTGAACATTTTCTCCCCTAATATTCTCAACAGCAATATTATATTCAACAAGGAAAAATCCAGGGTCAGCAAAAGTCACAAAAACTCACAGCACACAAAATAGGTCTGCATAATAACAAATGTGTGGACTATAGGGGAAATCCAGCACCAAATTAAAAATTAGTGAAATCCTCCACCATTCCTGCATGGGAATTACCTCAATGGTTCTTCAGCAATCCATCAATTTCAGGCACCCACAACTGACTTCATTTCCCCTCCCAAGAGCCAAAAGTTTAGCATCCATTGCTACAGAGCGTGTGCATGTGCGTGAAGCATCTCATTGGGAGGCAGTTGTAGATACGGATGGCTGGGAGGGGTTGGGCTGGTCAGTGAAGCTGTATGGATTGATTTTGCAACTGTGACCTTACCTTTTGCGATTGTGACCTTACCTTTTCACAACCACTATTGCTTGATTATGGTTTTTTGAGGATGGGCAAAAGCCACATAGTGCATACTGTATTTCAGTTTAACTAAACTAGAAAAAGACCAGGCGATTGTAAAAAAAAATGTACTGGAAACCATAGAGGCAAATCTGTAGCTATAATGTTTCCTTCTGAGCCAGCAACTGCCAATGCCTTTCAAGATTACAGAACTTGGTCCAGCATGCATTTTGAAGATTTGGAGATGTTAAGTTCAAGGATGTGCATTTCCCAATCTTATATCATGTTCTTTTAAACGGAAACTGTATATACCCATATGGATATTGCCCTTAAGAGCAATTGCCTTTCTTTGCAATTGTTCATCTAACCTGTAAAACTGCATTCTCTCTAGAAGTTGTACCTGACTAAGTCATACCCAGAGCAGACCCATTAGGATAAATGTAGTAGTAGTAATCTTTAATGTTTCTAGCCATTGGCCATTACATATTGAATTTAAAAACACAATAAAACATTTCAGTAAAACACATTTTTATCATCATAGCTTGGCTATAAAAGTTGGGAAATTTGAACTATTTACTTTGACAAGTTGGGCTCTAATATGCTTTGCTGCCAAGGCGAAGTTGGCCATCGCCAAGGTAACCTCTTTATAATTATCTGCCAGAAGGTCTATAATTATGGTTTCTGGGCCGAGGCCCATCCTGGGCTTGATAAAAGGGTCTAGAAATTTCTTTCGAGGGCCATTATAGAGGGGGCAGTAGAGTATATAGTGGGCAAGGTCCTCGATCGCCTTGTTCCCACAGATACAAAAACGTTCATTTTTTGGGAGGTCCTTGTATCTGCCCTCAAGAAAAGCAGTGGGCATTGACTGAAACCTTAACTCTGTGAAGGCTCTACGTTTTTGGGGGCAACGAAAGGTAATTAAGTAAGAGGCGACAGAGTGGTTTATTTTGAAACTGAGGAACCAAGTTGAGAACGGAGCTCTCATTATCATGGATCTGTCTTGGACCTCGTCAAAATTAAAGACCCAGTTACGAAGTTCCCTTGGCGAGAATAATTTGAGGTCTTGAGTTGACAGGTTGTAGTAGTCAATTAACAGTTTCGTAGGTTGAGCCCAACCCCCTTTAAGTAATTGTTCATGCCAGCAGCATTTGACTAAGGAGGAATTAGGATAAATGGATTTAAGGTTCCTTGATTTCAAGATGTCTACTTTGGGTATGACTTAGTTGGATACAAACCTAGGTATCTGGGTAAATATTTAATTGCCAGAGAGACTGATTGAAGAATTCCTTCCATTAAAAAAAAAAACTGGTGTGTTCCCTATGAACAAGCATTACTTACCTCTGAGTGCCCCCACGCACTCTCTTGAAAACTGGACTAGAGGCATTTTTGGTTGTGGTGCCCTGCTTGTAGGTCTTTCTCCCCTGTTATTATTTTGACAATAGGCAAAGGCTTTTTATTCTCTCAGGCTTTTAAAATGGTTTTATGCAGCTTTTGATTGTTGTTTTATTATTTCATTTTAGCTTTTGATGTTCTATTTTATTGTTTTATTTGTAACGCTATAAACTGCCCTGGGAACTTGGGCTGATGGACACTGTGACATCAGTTTGCCGTGCGGCTCTCCTGTAGTGCATATGAAGATGACACGAAGATACACATTTGTTTTCTCACAAGACATTTAACCAGCATGTTGAACTCACTTCCAGGGTGGCAAAAGGGTCTTAAAATTCCTTGGTTATATTTCCTGAACAGGTAGGTGCAAATTTGCCTTCAAATTCTGCTATAGGCAAAAGGTGGTTATTTGGGGATGTGCAGCACACACACCCACCCCGTAAAATGATTCTAACTGTATCAAAGCTATTGCTTATTTATTTAATTTATATACCACCCTTCCTCCCAGAATTCAACACAATTCCAGTTCCAACACAGATGCAGGCTGGGATAAGATCTCTACTTTTACTTCAAAGTCTTGTTGAAAGAGGAAGGTCTTCAGCAGGCACTGAAAGGACAACAGAGGTGGTGCCTAGGGAACCTAAAACTTCAGTGGAGGCAATACACTCAGTATGTGCTGCAGTGACTATTCCTAGCAATTCCTTAAACCTGTTGTGTGTGACTTAATAAATCTCTCTAGCCTGCCTCTGCAGCTGTCAATCCACTCATTATCTTTCAGAGGAACTAACCATTTGTGTCACATTTAAGTAAAATAAAATGCATTTGCTTAGCTTCTGGGTTTCCTTTTTAATGCTCTTTTGGCTTTAATAAAAAAAGGCAGAAAGAGAATCCAAGGTAGCATAATAACCAAGATAATGCTTCCCACTCAGAGCAGGGTGCTTGATATTCTCCAGTCACTGTGCAAACATTGCCTAGTTAAACACAATAGAATGTTATAGCAGCTCCACATTCTGGTGCAATGCTGGGGGGAAAAGATCCCTCCAAAGCAATCTGTTAATGCCATCCGTGTTCAACTGACTTGCATCTGGCATGGCTGGAAAGTGTCTCACAGTTTCCAGGCTAGCTTGAGGGCGGCACTTACGAATGCTTGAGAAATGAATGCAAAAAAAAAAAAAAAAGGAAAGGAAAGAGTCCATCTGAAAAGGAAGCTGATCAGCTTGCATAGCTGCCCCCAAAGTCCCCATTTTCTTTTGTACCCATCTCATCTGGATGGCATCCCCATCTCACAGGACAACTGCAAGAAGAGCCCCTTCAGAGTGCCAGCATCTTAGGAGGCCTAATACACATACATGGATTTTTCCTATCAAGAATTCACTCTGTGGCTTGGTAGGATTCCTAACTGTGGAGACTTTACTGGCCCCGATATAAAACACATGCATGGAGATGAAACTCTTATTAATCATCCTGGAGCTGTGCTGTCCCCTCAGGCTCCCTGTCACATAGCACTGGGGGTGCCAGTTGTGGTCTCAGGGCATCAGGAGGGCTTGAGTGAGCACAGTGACATTCAGGACTGAGCCTAGCAAGCTGTAGAAGGACAAGAGTGAGACAGCAATGGCCAGGAATGGCACAAGGCATTTGGTTGCCCTAGAGAGAGGGGATGGGTGTCCCAAGACCCCTCCATCAGATGTGGAGGAAGGCTCAAAGGGTCACAGATCAAAGCTTGTGGGAAGAATCCATAGAGGGAGGAGGCAATGCCTGGGGGAACAGGCAAAGTAAGAGGAGGCTGAGCTGCAGATGGTGACAATCCACATGAGGATGACGCTGTACGCATGGGTCTCTTTGGACAAGTGATCAGAGGTCTTTCTTTCTTAGACACATTTCTTACACTCCTGTTCCTGGAACAGTTGAGAGCCACCTCCTTTCTCTTGTTTAGAGGAATTAACCATGCTTTGTGTGGACTATGTTGTACTTCCCTGTACATCAAAAGGCCCTGTGTCCATTCCCCCAGCCCTCTTCTTTTTGCTCAAAGAGCCACAATCTCTCGGATGTTCTGTCCATGGCTTTTGTTGGGGATTAAGTGTTACAGCACGCTTTAATAGTTACCCCCAATGATGCCAGAGATACCTCTCTCTGGGCATTAAGGCAGCCTCCCTGGATTAGTCCCCCTCCCCCAAGGCAGTCCACTCATGGGCATTTGGATATCCAGTAAATACAGTCCCGCAGTTCCTTGTCTGTCAGCTTTATGCTGCTTTCCCTGGTGCCAGCAGGCAGAAGGAAGAAAGCCAACAACCTCTTGCTCTTGCTCTTCCCTTCCAGGACTGTCCAGCCTCCCTGGGGGTTGAGGCAAAGGGGTCCACTGAATGAGGCCCGTGTCAGTGCTTACCCCCTTTGGTGACTCCAGAAGTTTTCTTCTTCAGGCATAGCCTGCAGCTCTCTAAGCTCCCAGGTTCCTCCAGTCACCTTCCCAGCCAGGGGTACTGTTAAGTATAGCCTTCAGCCCTACTCCTCTCCCCATTGCTTGCTCACTCAGCCACATGCCTAAACACCTGGTCAGCCAGGACACCATCCTGCCCCTCTTTTAATCCTGAGTTATCTGGAGTCTGGAAGCCTCAAAGCCAACAGCTGCGGTTCATCCCGGCTGTTTCTTCAGATGCCTTTTCAGGCCACTCTGAAAGAAAGATGGCTGTCTTGTCCACTGGCAAACCCTGTTGACTAGGTCCCTACTTCCGCCTCTAAGCAAGCGGGAAACATGGCGTGCAGCAGGATGGTGCCTAGCAGTCCTTCACAGGGCACTGGACACATGCGGGGCACCTCCATGAGTACTGTTGGGCCCCTATTCCTCTTTGCCTCCAAACTCATGGAGAGCTGCATAGCAATGATGTGTCAGAGAGAGCAGGGCTTTATACTGTCTCCCTGCTTCTCATTTCATGTTTGTTTTCATGCAAGGAGATTGAATAAGACTTATGTGAACCATTCAAGGCAGTGTTCTTCAGCCTTGGGTCTCCAGATGTGGATAGACCACAACTCCCATCATCCCTGACCATTGGCCATGCTATCTGGGCTGAAGAGAGTTGTAGTCCAACAACAGCTGGGGGCCCAAGGTTGAAGAACAGTGATTTAAGGGACATGGACCATATTGCTAAATATTTCTATTAGCTGCCTTGAGCCCTTGGGATGGAAGATTAGCTATCATCTCCCAAAGTAGCCAGTTGGGGCATAATCCGAGCCAACCAGAAAAAGGGATAAGGTCATCTAAGCACTCTAGCCAAGCTCAGGGCAAAGAATAACTAATAGAAATAGGCCTCAGAGGCCTGGTACCTGTTCCTACTGGGGGCATGGGGGGACTCCTGGATATCTGAGGCAAAACATCTGCTGCTGTCTGCTTTTGGATTCAACAAAGTGATTCTGGTTGTGTATATTTGCATATTCCTTCCACAGGTGCTACTGAAAGTATCTGCGAGGAGAGCAGGGATGAAGCTTCCCAGGCAGATCAGCATTGTAACATTTGATTCCAGAAGCCAGCTCCGTTCCTTGTTGTTTGGGAAACCCAGGTGGCCTTTTCCTGACTTTCCTTTGTGCTGACACCGAGTCCCATTTATCACCCAGCGCCAACCCGCATCATCTGGGAAAAGGTCACCTGAGCAGTCTCTGTCTCTTCCTTTCGAATTTATGCTTGGGCCAAGACCATTCTTCATCGTAAAACCAAATTCCCGGAGTGCAATTATTCCATCCCTTCACAATTTATATAGCTCAGAGATTCCTCTTCTCTGCACTCTGCTGTGAGAAAAAACAACTGCTGTTGAACTAGGGCTGGCTCTCGGGACAGTGAGTGGCATTTTGGAGACAGAGAAGGGCCTAGCTGTGGGTTGGAACTCTCTTCGCATACTGTATAATTGCATTGAATGTAAACTGAAGCAGTCTTTGGATTCAAGAAGGTCTTCAGCATGTCTTTGAAATGTTTGCTGTATATAATCCAACAACAAGGTTACCAGGTCTAGGGCTAGGAATGGAAAGATCTGTCAATTTTGGCTCTCTCAGTTTCTCATTTTTCCAATCTTAAATTCAGTTCTCCACATTTCTTCAGCAATTAGTATTTTTTTTTAAAAAAAAATCCTCATGAAAAATTATCCAGCATTTCAGTGCGAATTGCTCCTAGCAAACACATTTCTGTAGGCAGTTTTGACTGATGTACACATTTTTCCAAGCAATTTCTCATCTTATATTGCATTTTCATTCACATATTTCATTTTTATGCACCCTTTCCCCTAATATATGCATTTTTACAAACATTGGTTTGATATGCAAACTGCATATCAAAATTGGAGTGAGTGAATTTTGAAGGATTGCTGTGTTTTGGTTGGTTCTTGTGTTGTTGTGAATTTGCTAGAATTGGCTTGAAATGCAAACTGAATCAGATTTCTCACCCATCCCATCCCTAGCTAAGACTACAAAAGCCAAGTTATTCTCATCTAGATAGGGCCCACCACCAACCAAAATGGCTATAAATTATTTATTTAATTTATTTAGGGCATGTATATACCACTTAATGACTGAAGTCTCTAAGGCATCCTGTTCCACTTGGTCTCCAAGGGGTGGATCTAGGAGTGTTTCCAAGCTGTGTACCTGACCTTTTGCCTTGACTTGACCTTTGCCAGGATCTGACTTGACCTTTGATGACAGGGCCAGTTCCAAAGGGCGGCCAGGTGGGTCACTGGCCCGAGGGTCCCTGGAGCTACAGAGGCCCCTGGGGGGCCCACCACTCCCCTTCTGCGATCCACAGCAGGAGCCACGGATCACAGGACAGGAGAAGCTTCCGAGAGGGCCCCCATCCCCCCACTTCACCTACCTTTCTCACTGCTGTTTTTTGCAGTGCATGCAGGGTTGTCATCAGTAAAGATGGTGGCCGGGGTTTCTGTAAGGGGCTGAAGCCTCTGCCGCCATCTTGGTTGATAGCAGCAATGCGCGTGCGTGAGTGCCATCAACCAAGATGGCAGCAGAGGCTTCAGCCCCTTACAGAAACCTCGGCCGCCATCTTTATTGATGGCAACCCTGCGTGCACAGTTTGCGCAGCTGCAAAAAAACAGCAGAGAAAGGTAGGTGAAATGGGGGTATGGCGGGGGGATAGCGGGGAGATGGCGGGTGGCTTGCAGGCAGCTCAGAAGCTCCTGTCCTGCAACCTGTGGCTCCTGCCGCGGATCACAGAAGGGGAGCAGAGGTGCCCAGGGCAGGCTGGTGCCCAAGGGCCCCGGCATGCCTGGAGCTGGCCCTGTTTGATGACCTGATTTGTTTTGCTTGTAATGTTTCTTGACTCCATTTTCCTTCCAAGACCCAACAGAACTGGAGAGCGTCCCTCCTACCCTCCGGCCTGAACTTGCCGTCCTGGCAGCCCTCCTTTAGTTCTGTGCTCGGACCAGCTGTACAATCCAGAATCCAGTTTTATCTGGTCAATGTGGCAACTATGAAAATTCAGTGATTTGGGTTTCCTGCATTTGTATGGTAATAAGATGGAGGCAATCTTTTTGCCAGAACTGTTTCCTGACTGAGTGGAAAACTTCTTTTTCCTGTACTGGAAATCATCTTCTCTCCTTCTCTTCCTCTGCCTGCACAAATTTCAACTTGGTAATTTGACACACACCCCCAGTGTTCAGAGTAAAATGTTAGCCTCACAAAAACCCTGTGAAGAAGGCTAGGTCCAGATTTGCTCAAGGCCACCCGCTGAAGTTTGAACCTGGGTTTCTGGCATTCAAATGAGAGGCACCATTCCACCAGATGAGTTCTTGCCTTCCCCTTCACATTTATCTCCCAAATACTCTTTCCTATGCTGAATCTTCCGCTTGGAATATGATGTGAAGATTCCATACGGAGTCACAGGAGAGCAGACTTTTCAGGGCTGTTTCTTCTGATTCTTCAGAAGAGCCACAACCAGGAAGCAAAGAGCACAATGGAATGTGATTAATTATGACTTCTTCTTATTAGACAGCTCTGTTATGTGGGTTGGGATTATTTACAGTCTTTGCAACATTCCTTTGGTGTGGGGCTGGGACCAGGCTTTGTTGTGTCTTTGAAAAACACAGTGTGCTTGATGTGCATGCCTGGGAAACAATCAAGCCTTGCTCACATTGAGAGGCTTTGGAGGCGGCCCAGTTGGGAGCTCTATTGCTCTGCGCTCCAGAGGGGCAGTGAGCATGCCATCTACTTATACCTGCATTGGCAAAGCCAGCGTTATGGATTGCTGCACTTGAGGTGACAGCTCACCAGCTAGATGTGTGTTAAAAGTATGATGGGTGGGGATGGCTGAGAAAATCGATTCAGTTTGCATTTCAAGCCAAATCAATCAAATCTGTACTTTCTGAAACAATGTAAGAATCGAAACACTGCCATCCTTTGAAATTTGCACTTATTCAAATTTTGAAATGCTGTTGGCCAACCAAACAATGTTTACGAAAATGCCTGTGTCAGGGGAAAGTGTGTGTAAAAATGAATATGAGTGAAAATAACTAAAAAATGCTTATATGATGGGAAATGGCTTGCAAACACATGTACATTAGTCAAAGCTGCCGACAAAAATGTGTTTATTAGGAGAAATTCACACTAGAATGCTGGAGAATTTTCATGAGGATTTTTTAAAAAAATAAAAAATCTGCAAATTTTTGCAGAAATGTGGAGAACTGAATTTGAGACTGGAAAAATGAGAAACCAAAAGAACCAAAATTCAGAGATCTTTCAATCCCTAATGGCAGGGGAGTGCAAATGTGCTTGATGTTCATAAATTGCGAAGGAGACTGCCAACATGAGACAAACACTTGACCCATGGGACTCAGCCTGTTATGCTATAAGCATCCCCTCGCTGGATCGTCACCTTGCAATGGTGAGTGGGCTTGCGTGTTGCAATGAACCCTGTGAGCGATTATTTATTTTTATTTATTTTATATTTATTAATTAGATTTTTATACCGCCCCATAGCCGAAGCTCTCTGGGCGGTTCACAACATGTAAACATCCAATACAATTAAAACATTATTAAACAACTAAAAATGCAGAAAAATTATACCAAAAAAACAAAACATAATTAAACACATAGATGAGCACAAAACTCAATACTAAAATATTAACTGTTAAAAAAGTATTAAACTGGTTAAGATGTAAAGATGTTAAGATGTTAAATATTAAATAATTATATATTAAATGTTAAAATGTTAAAATGCCTGGGAGAAGAGGAAGGTTTTTACCTGACGCCGAAAAGATAGTAACGCTGGCGCCAGGCGTACCTCATCAGGGAGAGAATTCCATAGTTCGGAGGCCACCACTGAAAAGGCCCTTTTTCTCGTTGTCACCTTCCAGGCTTCTCTCTGGGTCGGAGGAGGGCCTTTGATGTTGATCACAGCGTACGGGTGCCGTCGGGAGTCATGTACTCCCAGCAGGGTCACCCATGGTGGTAAGGTCAGGGGAGAGGAACCAGACACAGAACAATCCAAGAAAGTCCTCAATGGCAGAACAGGCGAGGATAACAATGTGTACGTTACAATGACTGTGAAGGCGGATGAAGGCTGCAGCAGATAAAGGACTTCCAATCGTCGTGGTACCCATGCCATTGGATCAAAACTTTTGTCTGTCAAGATTGTGTGTTGATCGTGGTGCGCTGATCTCCCCACATAAAACAAATTTGCGCACAGGCGTCTTCCATAACAAAAGTCCCATGGCGATCAGCAAATGGCGACGGGGGCAGGAATGTGAAATCCAGAAGTCCCTAGTCATGGTCTGGTACATTGGTGGTGGATACAGATTCAGACGGATCCATTGTTAAAGACTATATTTTGGAAGACAATCTTGCTTGGTCACGAGTGATCACCAAGAAAGAAGACTATAAGCATTTTATTCCAAAATTCATTCAGTTGTTTTATAGTTTGTTTTCTCAGGTCCTATCCCAACCTTCTAATCTCTGCTTAGGCATAACAAACAAACCCACTGACACACATCAAACTTAACAAACTTAACAAACCCACTGACACACATCTTTCCAGAGTGCTTTTTACGCTGGAGGCAGAGTTAGCACCAGTTAGCCCTCAAATTTGCATTTAATTTTTGGATCTTTGCTGGCCCTGCGATGCATGAGTTTATCATCTAGTGTAAGCTATCAGCCCCGGGCAATCCACCCTTCCACTGTTTTGCAGTGACAGTGCCACTTCTGCTGAGGCTGCCACTAGCAAGAATATAACCAGATCTCATTGTGCTATTTCCCTTTTTGTATCTCCAGAAGGATACAGCCAATGGCAGATATTCTGGAGTCACAATTTGCATAGTAACATTTGAAATAAAGGTAAATATTGCTTTCCATAATATCTGAACTCAGCCTTGTAGCCAGCCTTCCTTGCTAGGTGAAGCAGTCTCATTTGTAGGTGGGGCATTTGGGGGAGAGGTGCATAGCACCAGCCAGTTCCCCGCCACACACACACACCCTGGTGGAGAGGATGTGAGGGCCAGGCTGGGGGAAGGGAAAGGAGGCAGTGACCTCCCCCTCACTCCTTCCCCATGCACTTAATGTGTTAACCTAATCAGGAGTCACCAAACCCAGAGGGAGCACATTTCAAATTTTGAGAGAGTGCTGGGGGGCACCAGTCAGAAAACACAAAATGGCTGCCATGGGGACATGGCATAACACAAACGTACAGAATAGCCACAGTGAAGCTTTTCCCATAATTGTATTTCCATACTGCCTGCCATACAAGAACACTTCCCCCCAATGTTAACCCTAAACCAGAGTCTAGGCCATCCTTTCCCAACCTTTGGGTCCCCAGATGTTGCCAGATTACAACTCCCATAATCCCTAGCCTGTATGGCAAATGGTCCAGAATTATGGGAATTGTAGTCCAGCAACATCTGGGGACCCAAAGGTTGGGAAAGGCTGGTCTAGGCTATAGGGTTGCCAGGTTCAGGGCCTGAGAATGATTCTGTATCCTTAAGAGAAGAGAAAATTCAGCCAAGTGCAGGTTTTCTTGCAACACTGTAATGGGAAAAACCACAAGGTGAAATTCTCCCTTCCCCCTGCATAACTTTTAAAGATACAGAAGACCTCTTGGAGGCTGGGCCTGGTAACCCATTCATTTGGGAAGCCTCTCAGGCCCCACCACCACCAACAGTGGGGGGGATGGCAGATGGTGTTACCTCTTCCCACTCCACAACCACCTCCCCTGCTGTTACAGTCATGGTGGGTGGGTGTGTGGATGGTGGGTGAGGGGGACTCGGATGTCCATTGCTTTGGAGAAGACTAAAGCTTTGTGGCACTCCTAACATCATCTCTGGAATTGCAATAGCCTCTGAAATAGGCTCAGGGTTGAGTTCAAAAAACAAGCTGCCAGAAGTCGCTCTCTGTCCCAATCGATGGAATAAGGGTGAGGGCTCTGCTGCTGCTTTTCATCTTTTAGAATTCAAAGCTCATCATCTGGAAGCAGCCTGCTTCTCTAAGAATGATAGATGGTTGCCTTCATGATTCCATAATGATTCCAATTTCCCCCTCTTTCTGTATGTATCCTTATTGTCTTCCTCTTCTTTGTTTGGAAACTTAAACCCTTGTCTCACTGTGTTAGAGTGGTTCATCGTTTCTCATGTTATTTGAGAAGGGGAAGCAACAGGAGATTTTCAGGAGAACAATGCAATGCCACGGTCACTGAAGCCTGACCAGGAATTCCTTGTGTTATTTTCTCTTAGATTAAGATCGCAACACGTTCCTCTATGTTAGGATAAAGCTTCTCCAAAGAATCCATCCAAAAGTAATCATTGCGGCGCCTACATGTTCATGGCCTGCACACAAAGCAGTATCCCCAAATGTCTGCCTATGAGAAGCAGGAGGTCCTCAGGGACACCTGTCTACTTTGTAAACAGGAACAGTTTTTGCTTGAAAGGCTGGAAAGATCCTGCTCTGCACTCTGATGGCTTGGTGGACTCTTGCTCATAGGAACATGTTAAGGTGGCTTATGCCACATTGAGAAGAGATGACAGGACAATGACAAACACATAGGTCATGACATTTCACAGTGTGAAACTGATTCACATTGAAATGCATTGGTCTGTTTCACCAACTACTACTTCAGGACTTCAAGAAGGGTCTTACCTAGCACCTGTTACCTGACCACTCCCATTGACCTGGATATATCAGGGGTTGAATCCAAACATTCTAGATGCAAAGCAAAGGGTGTGCTGTACCACTGAGCTATGGTTATGTGTTATGACTGACTCCACCCTCTGGATCTCAGAACATAAAATGCCTTACATCACTCTTATTCATTCAGTTATCAGTTTTCTAGTTCATCTTTAATTAAAAGAACACACATCCTCTTTTTTTTTAAAGCTGTTAGTTGTATTCTGGCCTTTGACAAGTGAGACATATATTTTTAGGACAGACCCTATATTGTGATTTTAGGTTGTTTTTAATTGTTTTTATTGCTGTATTTTAAAATTGTTGTAACGTGGGACCTTTGGGTGAAAGGTGGGTAATAAATGTCAATAATGATAATAATATTCATTTAGCAAGCAGAGCAGGGGCTTAAAATGTGTCCTTGTGGTGAAGGGCATGCAAAGAGAAGAGTGCAGGCCATGATTCTTGGTGCAGATGAGAGGCCAGATGTGGCAAGTACCCAGGAGCATCCAGACTAGGGATGGGGGAGAAATTTGATTAAGCTCTCATTTCAGACCAAATATATCAAAGTCACACTTTCCAAAACAATATGAGAACCAAAACACAGTCATCTTTTGAAATTCGTATTTTGCAATGCAGTTGACCAACCAATGTTTACAAAAATCCAAATATTAGGGGAAGTGTACATAAAAATTAACATATGAGAGAAAGTAACATACAAAAATGCATATATGATGAGAAATGGCTTGCAAAAATGTTTACATTAGTCAAAACTGCCTATAGATATGTTTTTATTAGGAGAAATTCACATTTTCAGGAGCATTTTTTTAAAAGAAAAAAGACAAATTGCTGCAGAAATGTAGAAAACTGACTTTAAGATTGGAAAAATGAGAAACTGAGAGAACCAACACTGATTGATCTTTCCATCCCTTCTCCTGCCCTTCATCTGTGAACTTTCTGAAGTCTTGAGAAAAGCCTGTGAGAAGAGAAGGGATTCTAAACACACTTTTCAGAGGTAAGATCCGTTGAACAGATGTCACTAAAAAAGGAAGTGAGATGTAAAGCTGTGACTTTGTTTATTCATCGGTTTTATTTTAATACTTCATCCCTGCCTGCATTGCCACCCAGTCAATTGGGTAAATGTTTAAAAATCCAAGGCAGCCTGGTCTGTTATCAGATATGCGGCATCAAAGGGATTTGCATGAAAGCCTAATGTACAACCAGGAAGCAAAAGTGAAGGGACAGGCAAGTTGCCTGTGCAAAAATGAAGGCATTTGGCTACTGCTGCCTGCCCAAGGTTGTATGAGACACCTCTCTTAGCCTCTCATCCGAAGAGAAAGATTGTGTGCACAGACATAGTGAGGTCCTTGCAAATTCACATGAATGTATTTGCTTCAGATTATTAATGAATGAGCAAACAGATCCAAGAAAGATAAATGTGAGACGAGTGTTTGTGAACATGAACATGCTTTATTGAGTACTCTTCTACATTAATGTTACTCAATGTGATTGTTGGGTTATTTTATGATTTTACTAGCTTGTCAACTTATTATGGTATTACAGGTTGCTTTGTAAGCCATCCAAGGGTGGATGAATACTCTAAAAGGCAGGATTAAAAAAAATGATGAGAGAGAGAGAGAGAGAGAGAGAGAGAGAGAGAGAATGAGAGAGAGAGAGAGAGAGAGAATGAGAGAGAGAGAGAGAGAGAGAGAGAGAGAGAATGAGAGAGAGAGAGAGAGAGAGAGAATGAGAGAGAGAGAGAGAGAGAGAGAGAGAGGTTAACCTCTCATTTATTGCTTCCAGGCTGTGCTCAGTGACTGTGGCAATCAGGTTTGACATTACGAATGTCAGAGAATTCCAATGAAAACCAAAGCGGAAGCGGAAATGGCTAACATTCCCTGGTATTCAATGTTTGTTGTTTTTTATCTGCAGACAATACGCAATTGATTACATCCCCCCATTTGTATCGCATTTCCTTTGCATTAGAATGAATGCGGTGAAATAATATAACAATAATTTAACGTACATAATTTATGTAAGTAATTATGTAAATTAGTAAGCTACATAATTTAGCCACAGTAAACAGCAAGACAAATAATGCAGTTTTTGGCAGAAGACAAATTGCAGTGGAATGGAAATAGTGCTGCATGCAATGAACCCATCGTGGAACAGAAAACAGTGCCTTCACACATCAGTCTTTGATGTGTCCTTTCTCTTCCCTCTCCATCCCTTCCATCCCTCGTTGAAGAAATGACAATGAAATGAGCACTGAACACTAACCCGAAGAGGCAAGGCAACTTTGGGGAAAGGCAAAGCCAAAGTTGAAGATGCAGAAGAGTTGGGCTCAGGTATGCTCAAGATATAAACGAAAGTGTTAGGGATAAATTGAAACCCCCAGTGCTCGTGAAACTATAATTCACTTGTCCTACCTAAACCAGCTTGGGCTTCACGGGAAATAGAACCAAAGTGGCCTTTATTTGACTTTTGATATAAAATGTCGGTTTATTTCCTGGTGACCTGACCCTTACCTACATTCCAGTGGCTCGCATAATAAAAGCCGGTTTAAGCTGGAAACTTCCCTACTATGCATTTCTGTATCACATTTATGCTTATGGCCTTGCTTATTGTTACTAATGTGCCTTGCATAGGAATGTCAAACGCTGTTCCAACGTCCCACAAACCTTGACTTGTAATACTCCTTTGATATGTAAGCAAAGTAATATCATGTCTGTCTCCAGTTTAGGGGGCGCCCGGTTGCAGCTTGACCTCCCCTCAATAGTTGCCTTTGTCTGCTCCTGCATAGTGCTTATCTCAAGGACATGCATAATATGCAGACATAGAGTCTAAGAGATAGTCTTGATGTTTCCACTTTGTCCTTCCCCCTGTACCCCTTTACCTCCTTACATATGCCCCAAAGCTATGACAGTTAGCAATTGCTTCTTTTGTATTTTATGACGTGAGCCCGATATTGTAAACCTCGGGGTAAGCCTATATAAACCCTTAAACACCAATAAACGAGGTTCCCATGCTGGCCTGCTTCGGCTTGTAAGTATTGGGTCCCCTTTGCAAAGGTTTTTGTCTCGTGTTACTTGATCTCTGATAGTGGGTTCATTTGCACTCAACTCCGCACTCTTCCCGGGTGTAATAAGCGAGTTGGGGTTGACAGGGCGACTTGCGTGTTGGGTTTGGACCTAACAAAAGCTTACCATGAAAGCTGATGTAGCAAAGAAGCTAAACAGTGATTTGTGGGCCAGGAAACCCAAGTTCAAACCTTGCACAAGCTAAGAACTTCCTATATGCCTTTATGCAACCCACATTCACTCACTGTCCCTCTTAGCTCCCCAAAAGCTGCAACAGCAGTATAGGTCTGTTGCAGAGCTTGGAAGTTACTTTTTTGAACTACCACTCCCATCAGCCCAATCCAGTGGCCATGCTGGCTGGGGCTGATGGGAGTTGTAGTTTAAAAAAGTAACTTTTCCATGCTCTGGTCTGTTGTAAATATGACTCAAGGCAATGCATTTAAGGATTCTAGAACATTGGTCTCCTGGTTTTGAGTTGTCACCCACAAGGCAGATGGATGAGAAATTTGTTTTACCTAATTTGCATTTCCTGAACCAATACATGGAACAAAATGCAGGCCTCTGTCAAAATTTATTTCCCTGAATTTTGTGGTGCAGTTCCCCAACCAAAAATGTGTATAAAAATGTGTATATTAGTGGAAAGTGTGCATTAAAATGCATATATTAATTAAAACAATATACAAAAATGCATTATGGTAGAGGAAAATATATATTAGACAAAATTGCATAAAATGACTATATAGGAGAAATGTACACTAAAATGTTGATAAATTTTCATGAGACTTGTTTTTTTTTAAAAAAAACCCACAAATTGAGGCAGGAAAAGGACAAAATTAACAGCTGCAGCGCTAGAAGAAGACCCACCTTGGGAATGAGTATCTGAGCATCTGGGTGCTTGCTCCTTTGGGTTGATGTCTTTTGAGACAGCTTAAGTGCCTGATAAGTGCTGCAAGGACTGGGACCCTCTGCCTGACCCTGGCTCCAGAGAGAGGCTGCAGTTAATCACACAGCCTCTTGCATCAGCTCCTGGCTGGGTCAGGAGGCATAAAAGCCCAGCTGCCCTTGTGCAGCTGGTTTGCTACCAGCGGGATCGCCACCAAAGGGCAAGACCAAAGGGAGTTGCCCCTTGGGGAGTCCCAAGGGCGAGGGTGCTACCCTCTTCTATTTATTTATTTATTTTGTTTTTCTAACCAGTCTGGAGGATATTGGATAGTGGGGAGGGTATGTGGCTCATGTGTAGTTCCTGCACAGGGTGACAGCCTGTGGCAGTGAACTGAATAATAGAATTGCCAGATGCCTTCTGAGTGAGAGTCTGTAACTGTCAGAAGGCTGGCCCTCCCTGGTTGTGAGACATAGGGTGAGTAGTTGTGCCCTGTGTGAAAAATATTGAGTGGGTCTTACTCTTCCTAATTCTCTCAAAGGCCTACTGGGATAATTGGCTCAGGTAGGTTTTGTTGGTGGGCTCTTGTTGGGTCCATATCAGGTGTTTAGGAGGAATCTTAGTAAGGAGGGACATGGGTGATGCCACCCCTATTTTGGTGATCACGAGCAGAGGGAGATATGCCATGGGGAGGTGGTGAATTACCACAGAAGATGAGGGCAGAGATAAAATAGCAAAAGTCCAGGCATACCATGAATCAGACTTCATACATTCATGAGTTGCATTTGTGCTTTCAGCACAACACAACTGCCATCCAGAAATCAACTGCCCACACAACAAAGCTTCATCTAGGAACCAGTTACAGCTGTGGCAAAGTTCTTACAAGTTGCTCTCCAGGGTGGCTCAACCTTCTGGCTTCTCAACAGGTTGCAGTTCTTCAGGTGCAGAAACAGTAGCAGGTACAGTAAAGAAGAGCTTGAGAAGCTAACATTGGTGACAGTTCTATTACTGCTATCTGCCACAGTAATGCACCTTAAATGAAGTTTTATTTTTATTTATTAATTTAATTTAATTTATATACCGCCCTAAGCCTGAAGGCTCTCTGGGCGGTGTACATAAAAGATTTTGAAGGAACCTTAGAGATTTCTTCTTGGGCAAAACATCCACAGGGGCGGGGAAGGTTTGATATGAGTTGCAGAATTTCCCAGAAGGTTCTTCAGATTGTTCTGCATCTGGAGGCTACAGGGAACATTTATGTAGGTTGTCTCTTAGCAGAGACAACATTGCCCCCTTGCCATTCCACAATCCTCCAGTCATGAAAAATGAACTTAGTCCAACACAGAATATCCCCAGGCCAATCTAAAACTGCCCCAAGCCCTGGAGCATGCAAGAGTGTGTAAGGTCACGGGTAGATTCCAGAAGTGCTTCTGTCTCAACAAGCACTTGGGATTATGGCCTAGATTGCTCTATGTTAGTTTTGTCTCAAAAAATATTTTACTGTTCTCTCAGGTCAGTGCAGGTGTACATTTTTCAGCCCTTCCTCTGCATCATGATTTCAAAGAATGTTCACAGCTCTGATGAATGCACGTGTCCATAGAGTTCTACAACAGTTTCACCACAACAGCTGCACATCATTTGGAATGTGACATGCAGCCTACAAAATGACTTAGGCCAGTAGTCACAACTCCTTCTGAATATATTCTAGTAAAATAAGATCCTAGAATGAGGACACACTAGGAGTCTAAAGGATACGGAAGGTAGAGATTACAGATGGATTAGTCTATCGTATAAAAATTCTTATTAAAATTATATAGGTTTTCGTACTAACATCTAAGGCCATATACAGCTCAGGACCAGTTTACTTGAGAGACTGCCTCATCACTTATGTACCCGGTGGGTTACTGTGTTCCGCAGGAGAGTTTCTCCTCCAAGTTCCAAAAATACCAGAAGCTCAGAGCAGGGCTGTTAGTGTGGCTGTCCCTGTTCTGTGGAACAGCTTTCCTACTGAGATATGTCAGGCACCCACTCTCTGTACGTCCTGGAAAGATTTGAAGGCTTAAAAAAATGGATGAAAAGGTCCTTGCTTCAGTTTGCCTTTTCAAACCTATCTTAAAGGGTGTTCTATGGTTTAAAAAATATTTTAGCTGTTTTGTGAATTGCCTTGACACACATGTAAAAGGCAATTAATACATTAATTAATACATAATAAAATTGTATCAAAATACATATTTGAAATGTATTTTATCCAAATGTACAGATTTCTAAATGCATTTTATCTTCAAAGACACATTTTGGTATTTTTTTGAGCCAAGAACTGTATTGCAAAATTTGGAGAGCTGCGAAATCAGAAGGAAAATTATGTATTAGTCTGGGAGGTGAGTTCTCTTAAAACTGTGGACCAAATGAAATTCTCCTCTACTCTCTAATAGAGCCCCCTCAGTCCTTGGAAGAGAATACTGAGGGGCCAAAACAACAGTGCTTCCTCCCCACTAGCACCAGTGATGCTAAACACTGATCCCAGCCATGGGCGATGCATCAATATTTCCTGTTGGTACTGGGGGATATTTGGCATAGACACCAACCCTGGGCAATTGTGTTGGCTGATCAATGAAGCTGTCAATTCTTCCCCATGATGGTCATCTCAAGAAGGAGGCCTCCCTTTCCCTCAAAATGCCCATGGTGTATGTGTGTGTGAGAGAGATGGCAGGGCAGAGAAAACAGGGTTTGTTGTGCTGTCTGAGCCCAAATCTCTTATGTCCCCATTAGGGATGGGATCCATTGTCTGGCACTGCATTGAATGCATTCCAGGTGGTGTCAATTCAAGATCATTCTTTGTCAGCTGTCCACTGTTTTTTCACTGGTCTGATTTTTTCTTCTTCCTTATTTTGAAAGGTTGATATTTTGAAAGGAGATACAGAATGGATAGAGGGAAGGAAAATGGCTGTGCCACTTTCCCTGTGATTGAGGCTGGTCAGTTTTCATGTTAGCAAGCAGAGACTGTTTTTGCTTCGGAAAGGAAATGAGGAAAGCATCTTTCAGTGCTTCCCAGTCCCCCACCTCCTGCTTGGCAAGCCTAGAGTCCCTTACGTGGGCAAAAACCTCTAGTCTCTCGGCTTGCCTTTTAATCATTTAACAAGTTCTAATCTCAATATAGAGATTAGAAGGCAAAGCTAGAGAGTCTTTCCCACATTAAGGACTCTCTAGAGACTCTCCAGGTCTAGGCTTGCCTTTTAATTGCTATTATAGGCTTTGATTTCTTCCTCCCACTTGGAGCTTGTTTTATTCAAATGGTGGGGGTGGCAGAGAGAGGGAGAGAGAGTGTGGTACTGCTGTGCTGTGACTAAAATCAATTGTAAAACCCACAATATATTCAAGGGAACATTCAAGGGGGTAAAATCCATTATTCGGGAAAAGACGCTGAACAGAGCAAACAAGATTGCTCCACAAAGATGGAGAATACGCAGACCACTGAAAAATCCAGTGCTAAATCTGAATTCAGCAGAATTCTCCTCCCCTTTCGAAGTGCTTTGGCAATTATTGGCAGGAAGGATTTGGGAGCTGCATGGAAAGGAGGGTGCAAAGGATTCTCTTTACATGCTTGATTTCCCTTCCTTTGCAAATAATTGATCATTGTGGGTAGGGAAGAAAGGGCACAAATTAATTACAAGAGTCCTTTCACACATACACACACCTTCTTGCCCCTCTACAGTCATCCCATGCATTTTGCACAGGTCCCCACTTGCACTCTCCCATTGAAATATGAGGAGCATATCATGGTTGGTAGCTTTGCCATGTCTACTTCCCTGTGTGATGCTGGAGAAGAAGATGGACTGGGTTGACTACATATTTCTTTGTTTTGCCAGGGAGAAGCATCGGAGTGCCTTTTAGGAGTGCCTCCAAGAATTCCTGTATAGACAGAAATGTCTTCACAGTGACAGACAGCCACAATACAGTAGTAGCAACAATCAGAGCTTGGAAGTAATTAGTTACAAAAAATGAATCACTTGTTCCTTATTACTATTTCGGGGAACAAGTGGGTAATTTCTTTACATTTTGATTGTAATAGGAGTAATTTTATTACTTTGAGGAGCAATTGTAATGTTTCTAGCATAACTTTTGGGCGTTACTGGGGGAGGGGAGAAGGGGAAGTCTTCTGCTCCTCTGATTTGTGGATGGAAATCATGTGCCTCAAACCGGGCTTCTGCACAGTGTTGCTCTTTCCTTGTTCTCTGTGGGTGTTTAGGAGGCGATGAGGGAGGAGGTGGAGAGTGAGATGAGGGTGGAGTTGAGAAAACAATTGTTTAAAAATGGACAATGGTGGAGAAGAATGGCGTAGAGGGAGAAAGGGGCTGGAGGGCAAGGACGTGGATGAAGGAGAAGAAGAATGCAACAACAGAATGGAGATAAAGAACTGTGGAGGTGAGAGATAACAATGTATATGTGTGTTAATACTGTGTTTGCACTTGGCATGCAAAGGGGCCTCTGTCACCTTCCCTGGCTACTTTGTGGCATTTGCAGTATTTTAACTTTTTTGCACCCCAGGGGAAAATGTTTGCTTGGGCAGGGGTGCCTCTGTTGGTGGCAGGGCAGGGTTTGGGAGGTGGTTGAGTGAGAGAGATTATGCTTGCTGGCTGAGTGTGTGTGTGCAAGGGGTTTGCACTTGGTTTGACATGCAAAGATCTGAGTAGTGGCCTCTGCCTCCACCCCACTGCCCTTACCAGCAGAGAGACCACCACTGCTATGTTATAGATAAAAAGAATTATTCTGCTACCTCTCTCTGTGTGTAGTGGTTAGAGTGTTGGACTACAACCTGGGAGACCAGGGTTTGAATCCCCACACAGCCACGAAGCTCACTGGGTGACCTTGGGCCAGTCACTGCCTCTCAGCCTCAGAGGAAGGCAATGGTAAACCCCCTCTGAATACCCCTTACTGTGAAAACCCTATTCATAGGGTCGCCATAAGTTGGAATCAACTTGAAGGCAGTCCATTTACATTTTCCTGTTTGTGTGTTTATTTTTAATGTTGTTTTGGGCTACTTAGGTGTGCAGCAGCCAAGGCCAGCACCTCGTAGGCACTCTAGTTTTTTTTAAAAAAGTAACTTAACTGTAGTGATTACTTCTGAATAACAGTAAAGTAATCAATTCCTTTCAGATCAATTGAAATTGTAATGGCAATTTATTCCTTTTTGGGGCCATGTAACAGCAATTGTAATTTATTTAATTTTTAAAGTAATCTTCCAAGCTCTGGCAACTTTTGAAAGAATATCTGAAGTTGAACCAAAGACAGATGATTGCAATACTGTTTGTCCAAGATGAGCAAATGTTTGAAAGGGCTAGTTCAACCCCCCCCCATACATTATTGAAGCCCAGATGTACTGCAAGCAGTCTGGTACTCTAGTAATATCCCCACTGCATTCTTTTTCGCAGCCCATGGTATCCGCACTAACATTGGCTGGATCCCAAAATGGATCCCAATAGCAAATGCTGTTTTAGGTTGCATTAACATAAGCATTGTTTCCAAATCAAGTGAAGTATTGGTTTCCCTCTATTCAGCACTGGTTAGGCCTCATCTTTACTGCATCTAGATCTGGACACCACACTTTGAGAAGGATGCAGACAAACTGGAACAGGTTCAGAGGAAGGCAACAAGGATGATCAGGAGACTAGAAACAAAGCTCTATGTGGAGAGACTAAAAGAACTGGACATGTTTAGCCTTGAGAAGAGAAGACTGGGGGGAGATATGATAGTACTCTTCAAGGCCTTGAAAGATTTTACCTATACATCAGGAAAAATGTCCTAACTGTTAGAGTGGTATGGAAATTGAACCAATTACCTAGGAAGGTGGTGGGCTCTCAAACACTGGAGGCAGCTGGACAGGCACCTGTTGGGTATGCTTTAATTTGGATTCCTGCATTGAGCAGGGGGTCAGACCTGATGGCCTTATAGGCCCCTTCCAACTCTACTATTCTATGATTCTATTATTCTCCCAGGCTACACAGGAAGTGCATTGCACTGTGAAAGGCAAATAAACTGTCATTGTATTGTTGCTTCCTCCCGGCTGAAATGCAACCAGCACAGCACATGGCACATTCACTATAGCTGTCCAGTTTCCCTGCTTGTTAGAGTTTGCTAGGAAGATGTGTGCACCTATAGCAATGTTTTTAAACCACAGGTGTTTTGATGATAGAACATATAACATGCATATATAACCCTCATGCATGTATTACATCTATATGAAGCCACTAGGAGCGGTTATCAGGAGTTTTGGAGTGAGCTGTCACCAATATGCGGATGACACTCAGCTCTACCTCTTTGTTCCATCTGAATTGGGAGAGATGATTGAGGTGCTAGACAGGTGTCTGGAGGCAGTGATGAGCTGGATGTGGGCCAACAAACTGAAAGTGAATCCTGAAAAGACAGGTGGTATGCGTTGCAAGTTATTGAATCCAAGAGATGGGAAGATGGCCTCCTCTGGATGGGTTTGCACTCCCCTGGAAGGGGCAGGTTTGTAGCTTGGGTGTACTACTCAATCCAACATTGCCCTGGGAGACCCAGCTGGCTTCGGTAGCTAGGATTGCCTATTTTCAGCCCTGGCTGGTTTGCCAGCTACAGCCCTTTTTGGACAGAGATGACTTGGCAACAGTATGCCATGTTCTGTTAATTTCCAGATTGGATTATTGCAATGCACTCTACATGGAAGATGGCTTGGAAATTTCAACTGGTCCAAAATGCAATTCCAAAATGAAGTGGCCAGATTACTGGTTGGGGTTGCTTTTAGAACTCATATACAGTACCTCCTGTTCTAAAGCAGTCACACAAGGAAAATACTTTAAAGATTTGACTAGCTCTATGGAAAAAATTGTAAAGGGGATATAATTTTACCCGGAGACCTCAATGGAATGGCAGATTATAAACAAAACAGGACAAAAGGCAATAATAATTCAAGAAATCTGCCCAAAAGTTTTTTTGAACTTGCTGACAGTTCGAATTTTCAGGTAACAGACCTTTGGAGATTTCAAAACCCAAAAGGCATGGATTACACATTCTATTCTTCTGTTCACAATTCCTGTTCCAGGACAAACTTTTTCTTAATTTTACCATTAGCTCAATACAGATTAGCTCAATACAGATTAGACCCATGACATTTGCAGATCATTCACCAATAGTTTTCACATGGAGGGATAAAAATCAGAATGGACATCAACAGTGGAGGCTAAACACATTTTAAAAAATCAAGAAAAACTTCAAGCAATAAGACAGAATTTAGAAGAATATTTTTGTATAGCATTATGCCAGATGTAGACTGGCCTTCTATCTGGGATACTAGGAAGGCCTATATCAGAGGTATATCCATAAATTGCAAAATATAAAAGGAACATGTTTGACCAAGAATGTAATCTAAAAAAGGAACTGGAAAGGTCAGAATAACAGCATAGGATAAACTCATCTCATATTGATGAATTACTACCAAGCATGGAAAATCAAATGAAAGCCACAAACAAACAAAAACTTCAGGAATCTTTAACTTATTTAAGGTGAAAGAATTTCAGATTTGGTAATAAACCATCAAAGTTATTAGCTAGAATGATAGCAAAAGAATAGGAAGAAAATATTATATCAAAATCAGATATGATAGCTCAGAAGCAACCAATGCAGATGTTATAGCAAACCAATTTAAAAAGTATTATGAAAAACTATACACAACAGATAAACCAGATCAAGAGAAAATTAACGATTTTTAAAAAGGAAACTGAGATTAACAACATTCACAAAATGGGAAAGCGTGCACATGCAATCACTCCTCCTAGGTGGGAAAGTGGGGGCCAACTGAGCCTGCCGTTACAGTATTCTGCATGTCTGCAATGATGGGGGCAGTGGCATCTTGAGATCTTCCTCCTCTAGAGAAGGTGTGCGTGGTGGCAGCACCTTGGGAGAAAAGGCGGTGGAGGGGAGGAGAAGGGATGGGCTCTTGATCAGCTGGCCTTCCTTCTGTTGTAACTGGAGCTAAGGGGGAGGAGCTGTCACTGTCAAAAGTGCTGAAGCCTTCTTCCACAGCACTTCCTGGTTGCAACCCACTAGGACTCTCCACCCAGGTCCCATTCTGTGCCACCTTCTTCTTCATCACTCCTACTGGGAGGAAGGGCAGGATATAAATAAATAAATAACTCGAGGACCACTCCACGGGGCGCATGACACCCAGTAGTTCTGGAAGCATATAGACCAAATTCTTTGTTAAATCAAGACATAAATGACACTAGCAGTATTACACGTAGAAAAATGACTCAGAGTGTACTTTTTGTGGTTGATGGGATTAACAAACTCTGTCTTCTTATATGTGAATCTACAGTAGGCACAATGACCACAGGGGTGGTGTCCCGTGGGTGCAGTAGTACCTGGTAAGATATTTATAGTGGGATGGATGTCATCCCTAAACTCACGTTTAATCAGAATGTCTCTCAAATTCCTGGTTCTCTTGAAAGAAATCATGGGTTGTTCATGACAACCAGGAATATGCCGTATAATATGCCAGTGCCTTTTAATGCTCCCTTGTAATGAGTTGGTGACATGATATGATATTATACGGCATATTCCTGGTTGTCATGAACAGCCCATGACTCTGAGTGCAATACTGCCAGTCTCATTTATGTGATTCAGTGTGGATGTGTCAGGCCCAGGATGTGACTCAGGAACCAGACCTTAGTCCTCAAGAGTTCCACTTCTTCCGTCTCAGAAGTGGGGTTCGTCCCCCCCGCTGCTCCCTTTGACATCTTGTCCCAGTCAAGTGAAGAGAGCGTTGAGGGTGATTTAGGTGGCTCTGTCAAGCTGTCAGGCCCAGGATGTGACTCAGGAACCAGACCAACGATTGTAGTTAATTCGTGTTTTATTAGAGTAATGTCCAACAAAGACTGTGCTTTCTCATGAAGCAATACAGGGATACAGGTCCTGCGGCATTGGGAGAAATTTGACAGAGCAAGGGACTTCTTCCCGCCTGTTCTTTAAGAAGGGGCCAAACGGGCGCGCAATCTTTCGCTCCTCCTTAACTGCCCCTCAGGTACTGCCCACCTTCCCCCCCTTCTCTCCTGTCTTTTCAGCTGTCTGCGTGTGCGCGGTGAGGGGGGAAGCATCACCCCCTCCTCTTCTGAAGTTTCCGATTCCAGGATGGGGGATAGGGGAGGGGCTGATGGTAAACTGCCTCCCCGCTTTTCGGCTGTGAGCAGCCCTCCCTCTTTCCCCTCTTGCTCTGAGCCTCAAAGAGGGGGAGGCGTGAGAATGTCCAGGGAGGGCTCAGGCTCCCCATCGCTAAGCGACCTTATCACTGGCAGTTCCTCTGTTTCGTCTTCGCTCCAAAGGGGGGAAGTTCCTCCCCCTTCCCTCTGCCATCCATCCGAATACTCTTCTCCCAACTCTCCGGGATCCAGCTCCCCGGGATTGGGACCCCAGCTCTGCCTTCCGACACCATCCCCCCTCCCAGGCTGTGCCCCCCTCCCCCTGTCTGGCTTGGGACGGTGGGGAAAACGTTGATGGAAAAGTTTTACCAATTCTGGAGCATGCACATCAGCTGCATCTTCCCATGATCTGTCAGCCACCCCATAGCCTTTCCAGTGAATCAAGTACTGCAGCCTGTGGCGTCTGATCCTGGAATCTAAGATCTCCTCAACTTCAAACTCAAGCTGCTCATTTACCAGGAGTGGAGCTCCGGGAGGTTCCTCCGGCTGTAACTCACTGGGAGGGGCGGCTTTCGTTAAGAGGGATCGATTGAACACAGGATGTATTTTAAATGTGTCAGGCAGCTTCAGTCGGTACGCCACAGGATTGATTTGAGTTTCTATTTCAAAAGGACCCACCCTCTTGTCTTGTAATTTTCTACATTTGCCCGGCATCTGGAGGAAGCGGGTGGACAGCCATACCTGGTCTCCTGGTTGAAGGGGGGGCCCCTCCTTCCTGTGCAGGTCAGCAACTCGCTTGTACTCCGTTTTGGCTTCGTTTAACTGCTGTTTCAGTGTCTGTTGCGCCGCTTGCAATTCCTTAAGGAAGTTCTCAGCTGCCGGTACCAGCATTCCTTCTGAGCTGCTTGGAAAGACTTTAGGATGGAATCCATAATTAGCAAAGAATGGGGTTTGTTGAGTGCTGGAGTGCAGAGAATTGTTGTAGGCGAACTCTGCAAAATGCAAATATGATACCCAGTCAGTCTGTTGATAGGACACATAACTTCGTAAATATCTTTCCAAAACGGCGTTCAAGCGTTCCGTCTGCCCATCTGTCTGGGGGTGATGGGCGGAGGAGAGTTTTAATTCCGTCTGCAACTGTTTCCACATTGCTCTCCAAAATTTGGCTGTGAACTGAGTTCCTCGGTCTGAGACTACGCTGTTTGGCAATCCATGCAGCCGGTAGACTTCTTTTATGAATAACTTGGCCGTTTCTTTAGCCTCTAAGGCCCCTGCACAAGGAAGAAAGTGTGCCATTTTGGTAAGTAGATCCACTACTACTAAGATGGCTGTCATTCCTTGGGACTTGGGTAGATCAGTTATAAAATCCATGGAGAGGTCCTTCCAGGGTTCGTGTGGGACAGGCAACAGTTGTAACAGTCCTGCTGGTGTCCCTGTTTGTGTTTTTGTCCGCAGACAGACAGAGCAGGACTTTACATAACTCGCAATATCCCGACGCAGTTTAGGCCACCAGAAGTCCTTGGCCACGTTCTGAATGGTCTTGTAAATCCCAAAGTGTCCCGCTGTGATGGAATCATGACACTGGCGTAGGATTCTGAGCCTTAATTCCCCTTCTGGCACATATCTGGCAGTTTTGAACCATAACAGTCCATTTCTCCAGTGAAAGGTTACTTCTGAGTCTTGACCTTGTCCCGTCTCCTGCTGATATTTTAGCATGTCTGCATCTTCTTGTTGTGCCTTTTTGAGTTCCTCTTCCCATGAAGGCTGGCATACTCCCAACGTTAATTTCTCTGGCGGGATTACGTACTGAGGCTGGTCCTCGGATTCACTTTCTTTGCATTGTGGCTGTCTGGATAAGGCATCCGCTCTCTGGTTTTTGGCTTGGGCATGGTAAGTAATCTGGAAGTTAAACCTAGTGAAGAACTGGGACCATCTTATCTGTCTCTGGTTCAGCTTTCTGGTGGTTTGGAGGCTTTCAAGATTCTTGTGGTCGGAGCGCACTTCAATTCGATGAGAGGTCCCCTCTAGGTATTGTCTCCAGTTTTCAAAAGAGTCCTTGATGGCCAGCAGCTCCTTCTCCCAAACTGTGTAGTTCTTCTCTGCAGGCTTTAACTTCCGAGAGAAGTACGCACAGGGGTGCAGCTCCTTCCCTTCTTGGTCTAATTGTAGCAGGACCCCCCGATGGCAAAATCTGAAGCATCTGCTTCCACTACGAAAGGGCGGTTCGGATCAGCAAAGCGCAGAATGGGCTCAGTAGCAAACCTTCTCTTCAGCTCCTCAAAGGCCTCGGTGGGGTTCTCTGTCCATTGAAACTTCTTCTTCCCCCTTAAACAGTCAGTCAGAGGAGCTGTTAATTTGGAAAACCCTGGAATGAACTTTCTGTAATAATTGGCAAACCCCAAAAACCGTTGTACATCCTTTTTGGTGACAGGTTGGCCCCAGTCCAATATGCAGCTTACTTTCCCTGGGTCCATCTCCACGCCTTCCGCTGAGATTCGATATCCAAGGAAGTCTAGAGACTTGAGGTCAAATCCACATTTCTCTAATTTAGCATACAGGTGATTTTCTCTCAGTCTCTTCAACACCGTCTTCACATGCTGGTCGTGGTCTTCCTGGTTCTTTGAGAACACCAGGATATCATCTAAGTAACAGATTACATACGTGTCCAACAAGTCTCTAAACACGTCGTTCATGAATTTTTGAAAAATTCCTGGTCTTCCACAAAGCCCGAACGGCATGACCAGGTATTCATACTGTCCGTAAGCGGTCAAGAATCCTGTTTTCCATTCATCTCCCTCCTTCATTCTGATCAGATTGTACGCTCCTCTCAAATCCAACTTCGTGAAGATTTTTGCAGAGCGCAGTCAGTCCAGCAACTCTGAGATCAGGGGCAGCGGGTAGCTGCTGGGGATGGTGATCTGGTTCAATGCGCAATAGTCGTTACAGGGTCTGAGTTCCCCCCCTTCTTTTTCACAAACAATAGTGGCGCTCCAGCAGGGGATTGTGAGGGGCGTATGAATCCTTGCCTCAGGTTTTTATCCAGGAATTCCTTCAGGGCCTCCCTCTCATTCTCTGTGAGAGAGTAGATTCTCCCTGATGGGATGCTGGCTCCTGGCACTAGATCAATCGCACAGTCGTAAGGGCGGTGGGGGGGTAAAGTCTCTACCTCTTTTTCATCAAACACATCTTTGAATTCTTCATACTTTGGCGGCAGGGTCACTTGCTCGATCTCTTGCACTGCCCCTGCTAAGGTGTTCTTGATTCCTTCAGGTTGACAGTTCTCCTGGCAATACTGTGAGGTGAACCACACCACCTCCTTCCAACTTATTTTGGGTTCATGCTTTGCTAGCCAGGGCATTCCCAGAATCACCTCAAAGTTCGAGAGATCTGACACGTATAGCGAAATGAACTCTTCGTGCCCAGGGATTTGAAGTTTCACTTCCTCCGTGGCTTGTGTCACCCCCCTGACTTCAGGGGTCTCCCATTGATAGTCTCCACAGCTAGGGGAGCGTCCAGTTTCCACCGGGAAATTCCATGACGCTTGACTAACTTTGCATCAATAAAATTTGTGGAGGCTCCACTGTCAATTAAGGCAGTGGAATTAAACACCACTCCTCTGGAAGTTGTAATCCGAATAGGCAAGACCAACACCCCCTTTGAGGGAGGTTGGATCGTTGGGGGGCCTTTATACAATGCTGCCCCCAGTCCACCGGCCTGCACATGGACTGGGTGTTCTAGTTTCCCGACGGCTCGGCTTTCCCCCCTTTCAGTCCACAGTCTCTGGCCACGTGGCCCGGCTTTGAACAATAAAAGCATAAACGTTCCCGGCATCGTCTTTCCTTTTCTTCTTCCGACAGTTTTGGCCTAGCCCCTCCCTGTCCCTCAGTTGCATTACCTGCCATCCCTGTAGTGGGAAGGGTCTTGTTGCGGGATGCCGAGGCTGAGTATCTTGGGACCTCCTGCTTCCTTTCCAGGCGCCTTCCTTCCATCCGGTGATCTATCTGTAGGCATAGCCGGATGAGCCCTGGTAGGTCAGCGGGGGGGGAGGTCCTGGCCAACTCATCCAGGATTTCAGCATTTAATCCACTCCGGTACATAAATATCAGGGCGGCGTCATTGTAACCAGTTTTCTGGGACAGAATTTTAAAAGTGTACTCAGAAACAGTCCCTTTAGCTTGCTTCAGAGCGCCGAGTTGCCGCGCTACTGTTTCAGCCCTTTGCGGGTCTTGAAACATCTCGATCATCTCCTGTATAAATCCTCTGTACCTTCCTAAGACAGTATCCTTTCTCACGAGATACGGAGTCACCCATTTTGCAGCTTCTCCCTCCAGGAGGCTAATCACGAAAGCTACTTTAGCCCCATCGTCTGGAAATTCCGTGTGCCAGACATCCAGATATAACTCACATTGAGCCACGAAGGTTGCCAACTGATCACTTTGTCCCGCGTATTTTGGGGGCAATCCAATGGGAACCTTTACTACGGCAGCTGGAGGGGCTGTTCGCATCTGGTCTATCGTGGCCTTCAAGGTTTGATTATCCATCTTCAGCGCCTTGACTGCTGCTAGCAGGGCTTGAACATCCATCTGCAAATCAGCTACCTTAGTCCTCAGGAGTTCCACTTCTTCCGTCTCAGAAGTGGGGTTCGTCCCCCCCGCTGCTCCCTTTGACATCTTGTCCCAGTCAAGTGAAGAGAGCGTTGAGGGTGATTTAGGTGGCTCTGTCAAGCTGTCAGGCCCAGGATGTGACTCAGGAACCAGACCAACGATTGTAGTTAATTCGTGTTTTATTAGGGTAATGTCCAAACAAAGACTGCGCTTTCTCATGAAGCAATACAGGGATACAGGTCCTGCGGCATTGGGAGAAAGTTGACAGAGCAAGGGACTTCTTCCCGCCTGTTCTTTAAGAAGGGGCCAAACGGGCGCGCAATCTTTCGCTCCTCCTTAACTGCCCCTCAGGTACTGCCCGCCTTCCCCCCCTTCTCTCCTGTCTTTTCAGCTGTCTGCGTGTGCGCGGTGAGGGGGGAAGCATCACCCCCTCCTCTTCTGAAGTTTCCGATTCCAGGATGGGGGATAGGGGAGGGGCTGATGGTAAACTGCCTCCCCGCTTTTCGGCTGTGAGCAGCCCTCCCTCTTTCCCCTCTTGCTCTGAGCCTGAAAGAGGGGGAGGCGTGAGAATGTCTAGGGAGGGCTCAGGCTCCCCATCGCTAAGCGACCTTATCACTGGCAGTTCCTCTGTTTCGTCTTCGCTCCAAAGGGGGGAAGTTCCTCCCCCTTCCCTCTGCCATCCATCCGAATACTCTTCTCCCAACTCTCCGGGATCCAGCTCCCCGGGATTGGGACCCCAGCTCTGCCTTCCGACAGGATGCCAGAAACTTTATGTTGGACAGACATCAAGGATTATAAAATAAACTCATAGGGGAACACCTCAGCAATATTAGAAATAAGAGATCTGGGGCACACTTAGTGGACCACTTTATCAGCAGTCATCATTCCATTGCCAATTTCAAGTTTTCGGTTTTAGAAAAAATAGAAAAAATAAATGGGGAAAGTAATCAGGTCTTACTAAGGAGAGAGATGTCATGGATTCTGGATTTAAAAACAATGACCCCTAGTGGCCTTAATTAGGAGCTAGAATTTCTTCCTCTTTTATGAAATTCAGAAGATATCCAGGTTCCCTTACATGGTCTCTACCTTTAGCTGTCTGTGATCAAGTAATTATTAAGTGGTGTTATGGTCTTTATGTTCTTCAGTGTGTGTGTGTGTGTGTGTATATATATATATATATATATATATATATGTACAGGCCTAATTAACCCTTTTCTGAGGCGTTTGCATCAGTGAAAGCAGTTTGCTGTTTGGAGATATTTCTTGCCAGCCTTTATTGTAAGTGAAAAGATTGTCTATAGATAGATTTTACATGTATGATTTTATTTTATATGCTCATGGAAGTAAATTTGTCCCTGCCTTTTTATGTACAGCCCTGATGAAGGCCTGAATACACAAAGGCTGAAACGCATTGGGCTTGGATTACAAATTAATACTTATTTTTCTAGCATTTTGGTTTCCTTCCTTCTGTTCCCCTGGTTTTACATGCTAGTCACTTTCTGTTGTTGACAAAACAGTCAGAGAGAATAGAGAGTTCATAGTGTAAAAAGGGGGGGGAAACCCCAGAGCCGTTTTGGACTTTTTTTCTGTCAGAGTTCTCATAATCTGTTGAAATTCACTAAAAATCAGCCATGTTCACAGAGTACCTGTAATCCTAATACTGAGCTTGCCCCATACTCTGACCTTCATCTTCTGCAGTTTAAAAGTTAAAAAAAAAATGCCTGGCTGATTTTTAATTAATTTAAGAAATTTTGGCTGGAATCCTATGATAACATCGGGCATGCTCAGTAAGAAGCAACTGTCAGTGTTCTAAAAGCCAGACTCACAGCTGCTGGGCTTGCTTAATCAGGGGGCCACACCCCCACCAGACTTTGATTTCACTTGAGACAGTCATAGCTTCCCTCAGAAAATCCTGGGAAGTGTAGTTTGTGAAGGGTGCTGAATGGAGACTCCTGTTCCACTGAGAGAGCTCCAGTGGCCGGAGTGGTTTAACAGTCAGCCACTCTGATTGAAGGTCTGTGAGGGGAAAGGGGCATCTCCTAGCAACTCTCAGCACCCTTCACTAACTACACTTCCCAGGATTCTTTGAGAGAAGCCATGACTGTCCAAAGTGAAATAAAGGCCTGGTGTGGATGTGGCCAGGGATAGCTTTGGTTTAAATTTGAGTGAGAGGCTACATGTGCCTGCTGTAGAATAAAAAGGTGGGGGAATCCCTGAAAAAGGATGATACTGTTCACAATGTTTTCCTTTTGGAAAGGAAAGGGGCTTCCCTTCTGCCCAGTGCCCACCCACTCAATCTCTTCCCCTCCCACTCCCTGCCCCTTCCCTGGTCAGTGTTGGACTACGACCTGGGAGACCAGAGTTCGAATCCCCACACAGCCATGAAGCTTAATGGGTGACCTTGGGCCAGTCACTGCCTCTCAGCCTCAGAGGAAGGCAATAGTAAAACCAACTCTGAATACCGTTTACCATGAAAACCCTATTCATAGGGTCAACATAAGTCACAATCAACTTGAAGGCACTCCATTTCCATTTTCAAACATGATTCCACAGAAATAAATCCCATTGAACTCAAAAAGTATGCAAATGATCAAACCCACCCTTCCTTCTCTTCCCTCCTACCTCTCCCTCTTGTCCCTCTCCCTTCCTTTGCCCCTCCCTACCCACCCCATCCCCTTCCAATCCCCTCCTTCCCCCTCCTCCCCTCCCCTTCCTCCTTCTCATGGTCAGTTTTACCTATATTAAGCATGATTGCATGGAAGTAAATACCATTGAACTCTGTAAGCATGCAAATGATCAAACCTGCCCTTCCCTCCCCCTTCCTTTGCCCCCTCCAACATGCTCCTTCCCCTTCCCCTCCTCCTCCCCATGGTAAGTTTTTCCTTTCCTAACCATGACTACATAGGAGTAAGTCCTGTTGAACTCAATAAGCATGCAAATGATCATACCTCCTTCCCCTTGCCTCTCCCTTCCTCCTCCCCTCCCCTCCCCTCTTCCTTCCTCCTCCTCCCCTGCCCACTCCAGCCCTCTCTCCCTCCCCCCTGGTCAGTCTTACCTATCCTAAGCATGATTGCACGGGAGTAAATTGCACTGAATTCAATAAACATGCAAATGATCAAACCTCTCCTTCTCCTCCCTGTCCTGCCTGCTCCCATCCCAGTCTTCCCCTCTGCCTTTCCTTCCCTCCCTTCTCCCCCTCCTCCCCTTCCCATCCTCTGTGGTCAGTTTCACCTATCCTAAGCATGATTGCAGGGGAGTAAATCCCTCTGAACTCAATAAGCATGCAAATGATCAATCCATTCTCAGCAAACTTGGACAGGATCCCATGCTCAGAGGCACATGTTACCAAATTCTTCCAAGCTACACAGGAAGTGTACTGGACTGTGAAAGACCAACCCAACTTGTTTTTGAATTTTGACAAATTTGTAGGGCAATCCAATGTCTCAGAGAGGAGGTCAGGTCTCCTGCTCCCCTGGTGCATTAACTATAGCTGCCCAATTTCCCTGCTTTTTAAAGTTTGATAGAAATATCTGTGGGCTATAGGTTCGTTCTTAAACCGCAAGTTTTTTTGCCTATTAGTGAATTTCCCTGCTTTTTAATCTGGTAGGTAAGAAATGGGATTTATATTATATATGTTTTGGCTTCGGTCTTCATCAGCTGCTAACATACAAATACTGTTGCCAAGGTGGCAGTTATAGAGCTGGAGGACAGTACCAGCATGGCCTGAACCTGGAGGACAGTACCAGCATCATTTAGCTGCTGCAAATGAAGCCCCTCTGAGCATTCCATCCTCAAAGCTCTATAACTGCCACCTTGGTAATAGCATTTGTATGTTAGCAGCGGATGAAGGTGGAAGCTGAAACGTTTTGCTGTTAAAAAAACCTCTCAGAGTTGTGTGTGTTTGTGTGTCTGAGTGTGTGTATTTGGCAACCTTTATGAATTTTGAAAATTACAAAAATGTACATGTATAAAATTGATTCACAAATACACAAAGAACTCCTTGTGGTTTAAGAATGTACCTATAGCCAGCAGATATTGCTATTAAACTATTGGGCAGCTATAGCGAATACACCAGGGAAGGAGGAGACCTGATCTCCTCTCCTAGAAATTTATAAAAATGCAAACACAATTTGAGTTGTTCTTTCACAGTCCTATTCACTTCTTATGTAGCTTGGAAGAATTTAGTAATATGTGCCTGTGAGCATATGGTGAGTGGTGGCAACACCTGCAATCAGAAACAAGCCATGTGCTGTGCTGACCTTGTTTTAGGAGAAGCAACAATATTAAGACAGTTCATATAGTTCAGATAGTCACTTTAAATATGTTTGATTTTCTTTGCATTAGTGAAGTTCCCTAGAGTAGATTTTTTCCCCTTCTGTTTCTGTGAGAGTTGTTAGGAGATGCCCTATTCCCCTCACAGAGCTACAACCCCCAGAAGAGGGACTGACTGTTAAACCACTCTGGCCAACAGAGCTCTGTAAGGGGTCTAGGAGTATCCTAGCAACTCTCAGCACCC